>NW_027504937.1:0-52671 GCF_021521415.1 Bidens hawaiensis
AATGACGGTGTCTTAATAGACTACTTATGGGTTTTTATGCTCTGATACCAATTGTAGAAACCTTCCAAGGATCTAGCCGCTATGATACATCGATTGTATGATACGAACACATATACCGGTTTATTGATAAATATGGAATAATTACAATATGGTGGATAAATACATAATAATAACTTATGGAGAACCTCACACCTCTCATATGTGTGAATTCTCACTAAATATGTACACCTACAAATGAGCATGGATATGCCTATTTATAGGCCAAGCATCAATTCGTTAATTTAGTCTAATTCGTTATATCTTCATAACGAATTAGACTCCATTCGTTATGATTCCATAACGAATGATGATAACTTAACGAACCAGCCTCCATTCGTTATATTACATAACGAATGGGCTTATAAACTTAACGAACTAGCCTAGATCACTACCGAATGGACCCATTCGCTATACAATCCATAGCGAATGGCCATTTTACAATAAATAAACAATCTAGACTATGTATACATTATTCGAATGCTACGGACAACAATTTCGTGCACTAACAGACAACCCCTTTTCCGTAGCCATCGAATACTTTAATCTTGAATACTTTAACTGCAAATCACCAGTCACCAAACGGTGCACTAACATTCAAACACCGATTCCTAAATTGTCTCGCTTCATTGTAGTTCCAACATACCACATCCTTCTGTAAGGCCCCGTTACCGGTGCCTCACATTTGGACGTTGGATTTCTCATTCACATAGTTCTAGTCATCAGAGTTAATAAAAACATTTGCGGAATATAAAAACTTTCATAAATTATTACATAACGATCCATAACATGTCTTAAACACCCATCTTGTCTTTAGAAAACTAAGTAATTAAACATAAACTGATAAACGTCTTGAGTCTTCCGATGCCAGCCTCTTATTCAATGCCGCATGTTCCCCTCAAGCGAGCTGCCTCATCCTACTCACTTGCGTGCATACTAAAAGTCAGCTACGCTGAGTGAGTTCTAGTTAATCATACAACATACAATCGGTTCACATACTTACACACATGCCCGAAGGCGTGTACATTATTCATACTTACTTTTCATACATAACTATCCATCCTATTTAAAGAGCCTTCTGCCCCATAACCTCATAGATATTATAAGGGTCTGGTCCCTAACATCACAGATATTATAAAGGGTCTGGTCCCCAACATCACAGATATTATTAGGGTCTGGTCTCTACCATCATAGATATTATTAGGGCCTGGTCCCTACCATCACAGATATTATTAGGGTCTGGTCCCTACCATTTTAGATATTATTAGGGTCTGGTCCCTTTGTTTCGTACTCCTACAACATACCTGTCTTTTACATACTTTCCTTGACAATACGGACAATCTTCGAAGAGCGTTCACGTACCAGCAACATATCATACTTACAGCATACTTATTCATTCATACATCATTTATACATCATATATATTCATACATACAACATTCATACGTCATATATATCAATTATATCATTAACTACCACCTAGCGGTCCATGCAATAACCGAAGATCGTTCATGCACCGTCAAGCAATCATCATACATAATTCATACAAGGCATACACTTACCACTTAAGGTAAGTGTATTAACTATCACATCGAGTATGCACACAGCCTCGAAAACATAACAAGGAAGTGGGGCTAGAAACTCACCTGAATTATGTTCCTTTCTTCGCTAATAGTTAATCCTTTCTTTTGTTGAGTTCTGCTAACTGTATATAAGTTATGTGTGTCAATACCCGTCTAATCTAATCTAGTGGTCTAGTATTAGTTTACTTTTACTTAGTATTTTTAGGGTTTTTATTTATTTTAACGCTCTAGTATCATATCACATTAGGTCCTTACAATGCATTCCATCAGTGTATACATGTATATGTATACGGGTCTCAATGTAGGCGAACTTGGATATAAGCGAACTTACTGATAAGCAAACTTAGATATATAAGTGGACTTATTGATAAGCGAACTTAAATATATAAGTGAACTTACTGATGAGTGAACTTATATATATATAAACGAACTTATTTATAAGCGAACTTAGATATGTAAGCGAACTTATTGATAAGCGGACTTAGGTGTGGCGAACTTAACAACAACGAATTTAGCAGCGAACTTATATAGCGAAGTTGATTAGTAGGCGAACTTATACGTGAGCGAACTTGCTCAGCGAATCTTTACTTTTGAGCTGCTATAGTTTTGCTGAAAAAAATCGGACTTCCCGACCTCTGATCGAAGATCTAATCGCTGGAAATCTCATTTATATACCATGAACACTCGGTTAAAATTTGAGACCGATCCGACGGCTAGATCTCCGGGAATATTACAAGTCTTTATGGGTGGTTTTCTCAAAAACGGGAATTGGGTTAAGTGTGTGTTTTGATGGTGTAGGCTATGGTGTGGAGATGAATGGAAATGGAAAGGATTAGGGTTTTAAGGGGTATTTATACTCCCTTAAGCCCATGAACCTTAGGCTCATCTTTCCTTTTTGGTCCATAATTAATTCATCTAATTAGCCTACTTATCCTTCCATCTTTATTATTTTATTTCTCTACTAACTTAAGTAAACTTTTTCAACATAAATAAATAATATATTAAATATTATTCTTAGAAATTTCGGGATGTTACACCTTCCGAGTCCTAGACTGAAAACTTTTCATCTTCCCACTCCCACTACCTCTGTTATTTTTCCTTCCTCTGCTAGCATACATTAAATCACCTGATAATTCACCTGAATTTCTTCGCCTAAAATAAGATCCCGAATCCTGTCAAAAGTGAACTCACTGGTTGAACTAGTAATCGCTGTAACAGTTTCTGACCAGCTATCAGGCAAGGACGATAACAGTAGTAGAGCCTGAACCTCATCCTCGAATTTGATACTAACTGACCCAAGTCTTGACAAAATCGAGTTTAATTTGTTGATGTGTACTATAACTGAACTTCCATCTTTCATCTTCGTATTCACCAATTCACGAATCAGGAAAAACTTATTAGTTGTCGAAGGCTTCTCGTACATATTAGACAATGCATTCATTATCCCACGCGCTGTGGTTTCCTTCAAGATGTTGAACGCAACATCCTTCGATAACAACAATCTAATAACTGCCTTGGCTTTCTTATCCAAAGTTTCCCACTCATCCGGGTTTATCTTCTCCGGTCTTTCACCCAATACCATGTCCAAATCTTTCTGAACTAGCAAATCCTCCATTTGCATTTTCCACCAACCAAAGTCTTTACCATCAAACTTCTCAATCTGAAGTTTACCGTTCTCAGCCATTATCTCAAACTGAGAATTTCCGACTTTGGATCTCGGTAACAAAATAAGAAAAAATAATCTCGGACAAACAAACTAACCCCTGATAACCGCAATAAACCACCCGGCTAAACTGCCCGACAATCGCCAAAAAAACCCAAAGCAAAAAAAACATGAACCAACTAATATTACTTGAACTAAACCGAAACCTAATCAACAATCAAAAAAGAAACAAACAAGAAAACACAACATGTTCCAATGTTTCTTTCTGGTCAAGATATGGTATAGTAACAAAGCAGTAAATTGCTTTCGGTTAATCGATCTTCACAATAAAAAAAAGCCTACTGCCATTTTTTTTTTGGAATGATTGGTCAACACAAAAGATAACTTTGTTGACTTTTTTTATTTACCTTTGCGGTGGTGGTTGTGTGTTCGCAAAGAGAGACTATCAAAATAATTTCAAGATATCCTTTCTTTGTCTCTTCTGATTGATGAACTCAAGAAACCGTGTTGGGATTGACTAACGTATCGATCGAACAACCAAGGTTGAATTAATGGCCAACTGTCAAAAATATAAAAATTTAACCCAGGTTCAATCCACACAATTTCTCTAATGATTGTGTTTCTCCCGTGTGTAGTCGTAACCTCGACTCTTGATACCACTTGTTAGCGATTCGGGTATTTCAACACAAACACAAATAATCTGCAAGAGAAAAATATAAACGAAGATGAACACACGAGATTTACGTGGTTCGGTCGGCTGACCTACGTCCACGGGCTGCAACCAGGATACTTTATTATTGCTTTCTGTCTCACTCGTGATGAGGAATTACAAGTACAAGACTATATATATATATATATATATATATATATATATATATATATATACACACAAGATTAGGGTTTTCTACTTGTTTATCAAGAAACTAATATGTGCTTTAATTAAAACAAAGTGGGCAAACCCATTTGATCTTCTAGCTCCATAGTACTCTTGAACTGGACCCAAAACAATCGAGCCTCCACATTAAACCTAACAAAATTCACCCCAACCGATTAATTCATGAATTTTTAATTGAATTCGTTTGTAAAATCCAAAATATAAAAATCTAGATAGAGTACTGAACAACCATTGATTTTAATAAGAAAACCCAATCAACGATTTTTAATGATCTTAATTCTCCGTTCCCAAAGTACAAGAAATCTTGATTAAATGGATATACAATTATGGAACCCCAATCATGTTGAAGCAATTAAAAACATGATAGCAAATAGGTTTATCTTTGTTGTATATATTGTATTGTCTATAACCCAAAATCAATCAGTTAAACAAATAAACTACCCTGATAATCTTGTATGCGATGTAGATGAAGAAATTGCAACTTGGATCATTCTCTGAATCATGTAATCACTATCTGATAAACCTATTTGTGGGTTACACACAATGATTTATCGGATAAGACAGAGAATTCTACACATGGATTGGATTTTGAAGAATCCGCGTATATGATGAAGAACAAGAGAAGAAGTAACCGTCCTTCCTGCTCTATGGATTCAATCGAGTTATGTATCTATTCTTCCACGAAAAATATCAATTAATATGTTTTTATTGATTCCCACATGAGCCAAAACAAAATAATTATAACCCATCTAATATTACCCTTAAGCTCAAGTAAATTAATTACTTAAACCCAAGTATAACATCCAATAATAAAGCCCAAATAACATAGAATTAAATCGAGTCTACACTCCCGCGTCACCTAACTCGTTTAATCTCTAAAGTTATTTTCTTGATCGACAAGTTAATCCAATAGCACCAAAATAACCAACAGATAAATGGAGTCTCGTGCTTTTTTTCATATATTATTTTCGTTTCTTAAATTCGAAATTTCGGATATCCGCTTTACAATCTGAACGGATATACAAAATTTCATATACGGATTCGGGTATTGAAATTATCTATCCGAAACTCGGATATCCGACTTTAAAACACCCCTAATTACCAAGCCATGGAGTGTAGTCTAACACCCCTTCACATACATAGGGGTCACATTACCCACTTTTACATTTAATACTTCCCTCATAAATCCCTTTTTCACGCTCATGAAGACGTTTATGAATATGGCCTTTAACACCCATCATACCCCCCCCCCAACTCCGATGGACTGATGTTAAACGCTCGTTAAAGGGGCCACTCGGTTTTGACGCTGTGGGTGTGAATGCATATTGAATGGCCCCAGTATGTATAAAAGATTGTCAAAACTAATATATTTTCCAATAATCATTTCCTCCATCAAACAATTAAAATTGATAGAATCGCATGACTACTGGACTCGTGACCCGCTCATGAAATAAGTTATTATACCAGTATTTAAGTAACTCCATCGTATGCAAGTTGATCTGAACAAGTAGCCAATCTTCTACACATGAAATAAAAAATCAAATCGAAACATAGTGAACCTCCCAATTGGGAGAGAAAGTTCATTTGTTTTGTTGACATGTTTGGCGGAAATCTTCACGTCCTCACAACATAATTCATCACGGAATTATGGTAGTTGTTAAAAAGTTTGTTTGAGATGATTCAATTCAGTTTGTTATTTATTTTTTGTTTGAGGTTTATATTGGTCATATATGCTGGATGGGCTCGATTAAAGGTTGTTGGGCTGGAGCTTAGGATGGATGGATAAAGGACTGAAGGCCCATTATGATTGCAACTGGGTTCACAAAATAACCAATTATTGTGTGGGTGGCAAATATAATAAAAGTTGTTGAGACGGTTTGTTCCATTCTCTCGAGTCCTCTGTTACGATCAGTTAGGGTTTCTGTTCCTTATTCGTTTTTAGAGACTATTATTGTAAATGATGAACTGAATCTGCTCTTATTAGTTAATATCTTCAATCTGATTAATGTGATTGAAGACTCTGTTTGACGTTGGAGGTTTTATTGTTAAAATAAAAGAAGATATCTGTTTTCTGACGTAGTAGAATTGTTCAATGCAACCTTTCGAGTTCATTTTTCCTGAGGTTATCTCATCTCGTTTTATTTTTAAAAAATATTATAAAATAACAAAAATATGTAATTTTTTATTTAAAACATATTTATTTAATTTCTACACTTTTCTTTTATTTTTAATACCATATTTTAATTAATTTAAATAATTTTCTTTAACAATGTAATTGTTTTTTATAATAAGTTATATAAAAAATCTTTTTCTAAATAACTTTATTTGGTTATATATGGTATGGTATGAATATATGATAAAACAATGTGAGATATTTAGAGTTTTTTTACTAAAATGGGGTTAATGGGAAAATCATTTATTAAAATAGGTGTTTTGAAACTTATTTACTAAAATAGATGTTTTATTGGAATCTTAAATTTCTCACTCATATTTTTAATGGATAAAAAGTAATTTTTTATTTTTTTAAAATAAAAGACAAGTGAAACTTATTTAATATTTTTATATGCTACATATCTACATGTAGATTCTGTTATTTTAATAAATCTATTGTTAAATATATTTCAAATAATACATTTTTTTCGAACTGTATTCAAAGAATACGGTTGTTTAAGAAAATAGTTGTTTACTTTTGTATTGCATCTTTTATTAAAAGCTTATTCAAACAAATGTTTTTTGTTTTCCTAAAACATTCGGTTAAGAAGTTTATAAATGTTTTTTTTGTATCTCGTCATACTAATAACAACACGAACAGGTACTGATCCGAACAACGTCGATATAGGCGTTGATATTGACCGAATAGCGTCGATATCGCGTTGATATCGACCGAATAACGTCGATATCGGCGTTGATATTGATCGAAGAACGTCAATATCGACATTGATATATTGTTGTGGCATGCTTGTTTTTTCAATGTTTCGATCCATTGCAACGACACATTAGTTTTATTCTTGAAGTTTATATAATTTTGAAAAATAATATGTGCATTTTCAGATGCAATTAAATATTTGGAACCCAAAAAAAACTCAACTCATTGACATGATATATTAAACAATTATGATTCATGTATAATTTTTTATTCATGTTTTATATATATTGCGTTTACTTTTTACATATTTTGTATGATATATGATAAACAGATATAATAAACATAACCATATTGATGTAATATTTTTTTTTGAAATTAATAGCCATTAAATTTTATAGCTTTAATACTATTGACATATTTGTATAACAATTATTTTAATCCATTAAATTAGGAGTGAGAAATGTAAGATTCCAATAAAAAACATATTTTGGTAAGTAAGTTTCAAATCACCTATTTTAATAAATAGTTTTTCCACCCACCCCATTTTGATAAAAAACTTACATATTTATAAGTCATGATATTTTTATACTTTCTTATAACATATATAGTGGGGAGCTCTCATGGCGGGTTCGTAAAAGCAAAATTAGCCCGACTTGCATTAAATATTTATTATATTTGAGTATTATTATTTAAATAATAATTATTAAATAACTTTTTAGTAATAATCATTACATACTTATTGTTTGAGCAAGTGTTCACGGACATTGACCTTAGGTAAGAGTTTTCTTTGAATCGGAAGACGATTGCATCCCGATGTAATGAATATAGCCTAGTAGCATATTTAAATGTTTCGTTGGCCGTTCAAAAAGTAATCATAACAATTATTACTGGTTATATTAAATAATGCAGTGAATTAAACAACATTAGTTAATGTAGTGAGTTAAATAGACATTATTAAGTAATTTATACTAATTAAATAATTATTAGTGATTATAAAAGGCATTTTAACTCTTTAAAATAACTATTATTGGTTAAAGTGAAGGGTAAAGTTAAAATGCAAAGGGGGACAAAAATGATAAGTGTGAGGAGGATTTGTGGCCACACAAAAAACCTTTAAAAAAATAATAAAAAGTTCATAACTCAAAATATAGATAAAAAACGAAATAATTAAAAAACCAAATGTTTCCTCCGTCATTCCCGTTAAATAAAAAAATCGACGAAAAGACACAATGCTGAAAATGAACAAAACAACACAATGATTAATAAAAAAAGACACAATAGGTCGCAAAATTTAACATAATGCCGAATAAAATATAGCACAATGTTGAGTAATACTCCCTCCGCCTATCTACATGTCACACCCGGCCCTGAGCGGCGGAAACAGCCGGGCGCGCGACGAGTGGGGATTGATACTTAAGCACGGGCCATTGCAAACATTCAAAGTAAGATTTTCATTGCGCATGAAAAGTTTAATACAAATACATTACATTGTTTAAAATTTACATAAAAACATCCAAGTATAAAAATTGTTGAAGATTTCCACGCCATATCCCCATGCGCGGCGGGAACAACCACGCGCATCGAAGGGATAGAACTAAAATCTTCCAAAAAAGCTAGTTTAGATGTTCAGCGTGAGGTGCTCTAAGTGTGACTCCATGCGCTACCTAGTTATCTCCTGAAAGACACGTAAAAACATTTGAATCAGTATAAACTGAGTGAGTTCACAAGTCTTAGTAACTTGATAAATCGTATTGCATCATAATCTTGATACAAATCATTCTGAAACATAATTCTGATAGCATCATTAAAACACATGCTTGGTAAAACATAGTTTTATCAACATATTCTGATAAAATCGTTCCGCGGGTTACGCGCGAACATTTCTGGGAACTGTGCTCGTCTATGCAAAGTGGCGCTGCCACTACGAGCTAAAATAAGTAATACCGTCCCGCGGGTTACGCTGCGAACGTTTCAGGAACATGTGCTCGTCCATGCAAAGTGGCGCTGCCACTACGAGCTAAAATAATAATTCCGTCCCGCGGGTTACGCTGCGGACGTTGTGCCGGAAAACAAGGCGCTCGTCCATGCAAAGAGGCGCGACCCCTACGAGCGGGCTCAAACCCATAGTACTGCCCCATGACCATACTAGGCACTCGTCCATGCAAAGAGGTGCGACCCCTACGAGTGGGTGGATCAAACCAGCAGTCCCTACCCTTAGAGTTCCAATGGTAAAGTGATCACTTACTCGAGTTCTAGCGCACATACATCGAAAACCTTAGATAACCGTTTGCATTACTCATCATGAAACATAACTTAAACACATAATCGCTTGCATAGCTTGTAAGTATACCATGATAAAACATTATTTAAGTACGTGTCCCTCGCCCCGAAAACAGTTTAAAAATAGTGAAAACAGTGAAAATAGGGGCTGTGAGACTCACCTGTGGTTCTTGTTAAGGGATTAATCGAGATTCGGGTTTTCTTGGTGTTGGCCCCGGAATCGAAGGTCTAGAATACGATTAAATAACAAGAAGTATATATATTAAGATCAAGAAATAGGAGAATATAAGGTTTGGAAAGTAGATCTCAAGTTTATAACCTCGGCTTACCTAGTAACTGGATCGGAATCGAAAATAACGGATGCTCGGGAGATGATTAGTGCAAGTTTGCAGTTCTTTGGGGTGTGTTTTGAGTGATAATTTAGGTTACATATTTATAGGCAAACTCAAGGGAACACAATCCCTTGCTTTAGGGGATTGAAATCTTTTCATATCTAGGTGTAATGATGATAAAGTATGGAAATTATTATTGTTTATTGTTTATTTAAAAGTGGAGGAGTGGACAAAAGATCTTGATTTGATTTGGACAGGACATGCAGGTCTGGGGTTGGTGAGAATAGGGTGCGTGACAGTTGACTTTTCATGTTACAGTGTGCTTTTTCAGGTACTTTTGTCAGTGTACAGTAAAAAGTGGAAAATCTCTGAAACACGCTACTGTTTCCTTTTGGGCGGGAGTAATCTCCTTATGTCTGGAGAATAGACTAAGTGTTCTGTGCGCATCACTTTGTGCGCATAGCTTTCTGCGTGAAGGACATTTCTTTGCTGCGGGTAGGTGCGTAACCTTCTCGCAGTTAGGGATATTGAGTTTCATTTGTAGATTCTCCAGGTGGTCTTGGTATTTCAACATAGTGATCAGTCATGTTGAAGTCAATTCCACCTTGGAGCTTCAGACAAACTGGCTCTCAATGTTCCCGCCATGCGGGGAGGTTAATTCCCTTCCGCACGCGCATAAACGATTTAGGATGCACCCGCCTTAGCATCATGCGGGGATGGTCAACCCATAGACAACATAACGTTAAGTTACATGAAAACATAAAGCCAAAACATTCGCGCATGGCGCATATAACATATGCTCACGCTGGTTCTTAACATGGTGCGCTCGCGCAGGTTGCACATAACAAATGCACGCGCTGACTAACATGGCGCGCTCGCGCAGGGCGCACATAACAAATGCACGCGCTGACTAACATGGCGCGCTCGCGCAGGGCGCACATAACAAATGCACGCGCTGACTAACATGGCGCGCTCGCGCAGGGCGCACATAACAAATGCACGCGCTGACTAACATGGCGCGCTCGCGCAGGGCGCACATAACAAATGCACGCGCTGACTAACATGGCGCGCTCGCGCAGGGCGCACATAACAGATGCACGCGCTGACTAACATGGCGCGCATAATATTTACAATCACCTAATTATTAGGTTGATTACTTAGTTTAAGGGATTGGGAATTTACCGGGTGTCACATTCTCCCCTCGTTAAACGAATTTCGTCCCGAAATTTAGGAGACGTTGCTGGCAGAAGCCATGCTCCGAAAGAGGTGTGGGTATTTCTTGCGTATTTGGTCTTCTCTTTCCCAAGTGAATTCAGGCCCACGCCTCGAGTTCCATTGAACCTTTACTAACTTGATTTTGCTCCTGCGTAACTTTTGTTCTTTCCAATCGGTTACTGCTATAGGTTCTTCTACGAAGTGCAGCTGTTTGTCGATGTGAATCTCTTCCAACGGCAAAATCAACGTTTCGTCAGATAAGCACTTTTTGAGGTTGGACACATGAAACGTATCATGAACTCCACTGAGTTCGGCGGGTAAACGGAGTTTATAAGCAACCGGACCGATCCTTTCCAGGATCTCAAATGGTCCAATGAAGCGCGGATTCAACTTTCCTCGCTTGCCGAAACGGGGGACTCCTTTCCATGGAGAGACTTTCAAAAGTTCTTTATCCCCTACTTGAAATTCCAATGGTTTCCTTCGCACATCTGCGTAGCTCTTCTGTCTGTCGCGCGCTGTCTTAAGGCGATCCCTTATCTGAAAAATCTTGTCTGTTGTTTCTTGGATCAATTCTGGACCAGTCATTTGCTTGTCACCTACTTCAGCCCAGCACAGTGGGGATCTACACTTGCGCCCATACAAAGCTTCGAACGGCGCAGCCTTAATGCTTGTGTGATAGCTGTTGTTGTAAGAAAATTCAACCAATGGGAGATGAGTATCCCAGCTACCTTCGAAATCGATTGCGCACGCGCGTAGCATATCTTCCAATGTCTGGATTGTTCGCTCGCTTTGCCCATCCGTTTGAGGATGATATGCCGTACTCATGTCAAGACGAGTACCTAAAGCCCCTTGTAACGATCTCCAAAACCTTGATGTGAACCGACTATCTCTATCAGAAATGATGGACACTAGGACTCCATGTTTTGAAACTACTTCTCGAATATACAGTCGGGCTAACTTTTCCATCTTATCGGTTTCCTTGATCGGCAGGAAGTGCGCTGACTTAGTTAGCCGATCCACAATAACCCATATTGTGTCATAACCCCCAGGTGTCCTTGGCAGTTTGGTGATGAAGTCCATAGAGATTTGTTCCCACTTCCACATGGGAATTTCTGGCTGCTGAAGCAACCCTGATGGTTTCTGGTATTCAGCCTTCACCTTCGAACACGTCAGGCACTTACTGACATACGTCGCGATGGCGCCTTTAAGATTGGGCCACCAATACAGCGTTTTAACATCTTGGTACATCTTGTCTGCGCCAGGATGTACGGAATACCGCGTCTTGTGAGCTTCGTTCAATACCTGCTCGCGCAATCCTCCCTTCAGAGGGACCCATATGCGGTTAGCGAAATATAGATTGCCGTTCTCTTTAAGTTCCAAATTCTTAACCATACCCCCAAGGCATTCGTTTTTGACAAACTCTGGTTTCAAGGCTTCTTGCTGAGCGTCTCGGATGCGGGGTAGAGAGATCTGCGTGAATGGTCAACCTTAGAGCCTTGACTCGTAGCGTTTTTATTCGCTCCTTCCTACTTAGCGCGTCTGCTACCACATTCGCCTTTCCAGGGTGGTAATTAATTTCACAATCATAATCGTTCAACAACTCCACCCATCTTCGTTGCCTCATGTTTAAATCCTTTTGATCAAATATATGTTGAAGGCTCTTGTGATCCGTAAAGATTATACACTTTGTACCATAGAGGTAATGGCGCCAAATCTTTAGCGCGAAGACAACCGCTCCAAGTTCTAAATCATGCGTTGTGTAGTTCTTTTCATTGGTCTTGAGTTGGCGTGAGGCATACGCTATGACTTTGTCTCGCTGCATAAGGACACATCCAAGTCCCTGATGTGAAGCGTCGCAGTAAACAACAATGTCATCCATCCCCTCGGGCAAAGACAAAATTGGCGCACTACATAACTTCTGTTTCAACATTTGAAATGCTGTTTCCTGATTTTCGCCCCAAACAAACTTCTTGTCTTTCTGAGTTAGCGCGGTCAGAGGTAGAGCTATTTTGGAGAAGTTCTCAATGAAGCGTCGATAGTAGCCAGCTAGTCCTAGGAATTGCCTCACCTCAGTTGGGGTTTTTGGCGCTTCCCAGTTTTCGATGGCCTTGACTTTGGAAGGATCAACGTGAATTCCTTTCTCGTTTACAACGTGACCGAGAAAGTGAACTTCTCTAAGCCAAAACTCGCACTTGGAAAACTTCGCATACAACTTTTCTTTCCTCAACAATTCCAAAATCAATCTCAGGTGTTGCTCATGCTCGGCCTTGGTCCGTGAGTAAATCAGAATATCATCTATAAACACAATCACAAACTTGTCCAAGTATGGTTTGCACAGCGGTTCATCAGATCCATGAACACAGCCGGCGCATTAGTTAGCCCGAAAGGCATCACTAAGAACTCATAATGGCCGTATCTAGTTCGGAAGGCTGTTTTCGGCACATCTTCCTCATGGACCCTAAGTTGGTGGTATCCTGACCGTAGATCTATCTTCGAATAATAACTGGATCCCTGCAACTGGTCAAATAAGTCGTCAATCCTCGGTAAGGGGTACCGATTCTTGACTGTCAGCTTGTTCAGCTCCCTGTAGTCAATACACATTCTGAACGAACCATCCTTCTTCTTAACAAACAGTACTGGAGCTCCCCAAGGTGAAAAGCTTGGGCGTATGAAACCCTTATCCAATAGTTCCTGTAACTGATTGGATAGCTCTTGCATCTCAGATGGAGCTAATCGATAAGGCGCTCGAGCTACTGGCGCAGCTCCTGGGACTAAATCAATACGAAACTCGACTTGTCGCGGCGGGCGGTAATCCGGGCAAATCTTCAGGAAAAACTTCTGGAAATTCGCGCACTACTGGTAAGTCTTCAATTCTTCGCTCGTCTCCTTTCTTCTCTACGACATGCGCCAGGAAGGCGTAGCACCCTTTCCTTAGGCACTTTCGCGCCTTTAGGCACGAAATCAGTTTCGTCGCAACTCCCCTTCTTTCCCCTTGAATTACCAAGGTTTCTCCGTTCAACAGTGGGATCCGAACCTGCTTCTCATGGCAAATAACTTCCGCGCGGTTCTCGACTAACCAATCCATACCTACCACAATGTCAAAACTTCCCAAGTCTATGGCAACAAGTTAATATTGAACCCGTGACCTCCCATGACTATAACACATTGTTCAGCTCTTTCGTTCGCGCATAACTGCCTACCATTGGCTAGTTCTATAGTATAAGGCGTGTCTAGTCTACTGGTTGCTAGGCCTAGGGAGTCTTTAAACTCAGCGGATATAAAACTTAGGTCAGCGCCAGTATCAAATAAGACAGATGCAAAATGTCCGTTAAGCAAAAACGTACCGGTTACCACATTCGGCTCTTCTTTAGCTTCGCCTGCGCCGATCACAAAAGCTCTCCCGCGAGCTTGGTTCCCCTTTTGCGGGCAATCCCGACTAAAATGCCCTGGCTTCCCGCATGCGTAGCAGTTTTCGCTTGCTCCAGCTTCTCTGACACGGCAATTCATCGTCTTGTGCCCTGGTCTGCCACATTTGGCACATTCGATTCTTGCGCATTCACCCTCGTGGTGATACTTGCATTTGTTGCACCATGGGCGAGGCCCGCTGTATCCTTTTCGTGGTGGCTCCGCGGCCTGAATCGCGTAAACCCTTGCGCTTTCCTGCTTCTTGAACGGTGGCTGCTTGGAGTCGGACCCTCGGTGGTGAGAGTTCCATTTCCTCTTGGGATCAGAGGTTCGCTGCTCGATTCCGCGCGTAGTCAACATACCCGCACGGATCGTATCCCTTGTAAGGGTGATGGCCCGCGCTACCGCCTCATCAAAGGTTGGAGGCGCTGCGGCGTTGAGCGGAACCCTAACAACAGGAGGTAACCCAAAAATATACCTCTCGATCTTCTTTTCCTCCGTGTTTGCCATGTCTGGCACCAACTGGCAAAGTTCGTTGAACCGGTTGTTGTAGGCGTCGATATCCGTTCCTACCATGGTGTGGTTCCAGAATTCCTGTTGTAGACTCTGGATTTCTGCGCGAGAGCAGAACTTTCTCATCATCATCTCCTTCAGTTCCTCCCAGGTCTTGTGGAGAGCAACTTCTCGCCCCAATGTTTTCGTTTGAAGCTTCCACCAAGACGAAGCTGCCTCTTGGAACATGCAGGTCGCGTAAAGGACCTTCTGGTTCTCACTACATCCGCTAATGGAGAGAACTGTCTCCATCTTGTCAATCCAGTTGTAGAGCCCAATGGCCCCTTCGGTTCCCTTGAATGGCCAAGGCTTACAGGCCATGAATGTCTTATAGGAGCATCCTTTGTCCAAGGCTCCTGATTCGGGTTCTGGGGTCTCATTCTGACGACCCTGACTTGATTCGGCCTTGCTGGCCTCATGTGTTGCGATTGCTTGCGCGATTATTTCCGCGAGTTCCTCGGGTGTCATGGTAATTCCTTTGGCTTTAGTTGGAGGCATTCTTGCTTTAAAAGAGTGAAAATATATCAGACTTAGCGCATGTACTCTGAGCACATAATGTTATCATTATTTACTAGTGTGACCCGTGTTCCTAAGTGTGTGTATAGTTTCTTTTGAAAATATTTTCTTTGAAAAATATTTCATGCGATTCCCCAACGGTTATAGTCTAGGTTAAAACTTCTTTTCCTAGTTCGCTATAACCAGTGCTCTGATACCAATCTGTCACACCCGGCCCTGAGCGGCGGAAACAGCCGGGCGCGCACGAGTGGGGATTGATACTTAAGCACGGGCCATTGCAAACATTCAAAGTAAGATTTTCATTGCGCATGAAAAGTTTAATACAAATACATTACATTGTTTAAAATTTACATAAAAACATCCAAGTATAAAAATTGTTGAAGATTTCCACGCCATATCCCCATGCGCGGCGGGAACAACCACGCGCATCGAAGGGATAGAACTAAAATCTTCCAAAAGCTAGTTTAGATGTTCAGCGTGAGGTGCTCTAAGTGTGACTCCATGCGCTACCTAGTTATCTCCTGAAAGACACGTAAAAACATTTGAATCAGTATAAACTGAGTGAGTTCACAAGTCTTAGTAACTTGATAAATCGTATTGCATCATAATCTTGATACAAATCATTCTGAAACATAATTCTGATAGCATCATTAAAACACATGCTTGGTAAAACATAGTTTTATCAACATATTCTGATAAAATCGTTCCGCGGGTTACGCGGCGAACATTTCTGGGAACTGTGCTCGTCTATGCAAAGTGGCGCTGCCACTACGAGCTAAAATAAGTAATACCGTCCCGCGGGTTACGCGCGAACGTTTCAGGAACATGTGCTCGTCCATGCAAAGTGGCGCTGCCACTACGAGCTAAAATAATATTCCGTCCCGCGGGTTACGCGCGGACGTTGTGCCGGAAAACAAGGCGCTCGTCCATGCAAAGAGGCGCGACCCCTACGAGCGGGCTCAAACCCATAGTACTGCCCCATGACCATACTAGGCACTCGTCCATGCAAAGAGGTGCGACCCCTACGAGTGGGTGGATCAAACCAGCAGTCCCTACCCTTAGAGTTCCAATGGTAAAGTGATCACTTACTCGAGTTCTAGCGCACATACATCGAAAACCTTAGATAACCGTTTGCATTACTCATCATGAAACATAACTTAAACACATAATCGCTTGCATAGCTTGTAAGTATACCATGATAAAACATTATTTAAGTACGTGTCCCTCGCCCCGAAAACAGTTTAAAAATAGTGAAAACAGTGAAAAATAGGGGCTGTGAGACTCACCTGTGGTTCTTGTTAAGGGATTAATCGAGATTCGGGTTTTCTTGGTGTTGGCCCCGGAATCGAAGGTCTAGAATACGATTAAATAACAAGAAGTATATATATTAAGATCAAGAAATAGGAGAATATAAGGTTTGGAAAGTAGATCTCAAGTTTATAACCTCGGCTTACCTAGTAACTGGATCGGAATCGAAAATAACGGATGCTCGGGAGATGATTAGTGCAAGTTTGCAGTTCTTTGGAGTGTGTTTTGAGTGATAATTTAGGTTACATATTTATAGGCAAACTCAAGGGAACACAATCCCTTGCTTTAGGGGATTGAAATCTTTTCATATCTAGGTGTAATGATGATAAAGTATGGAAATTATTATTGTTTATTGTTTATTTAAAAGTGGAGGAGTGGACAAAAGATCTTGATTTGATTTGGACAGGACATGCAGGTTTGGGGTTGGTGAGAATAGGGTGGCTGACAGTTGACTTTTCATGTTACAGTGTGCTTTTTCAGGTACTTTTGTCAGTGTACAGTAAAAAGTGGAAAATCTCTGAAACACGCTACTGTTTCCTTTTGGGCGGGAGTAATCTCCTTATGTCTGGAGAATAGACTAAGTGTTCTGTGCGCATCACTTTGTGCGCATAGCTTTCTGCGTGAAGGACATTTCTTTGCTGCGGGTAGGTGCGTAACCTTCTCGCAGTTAGGGATATTGAGTTTCATTTGTAGATTCTCCAGGTGGTCTTGGTATTTCAACATAGTGATCAGTCATGTTGAAGTCAATTCCATCTTGGAGCTTCAGACAAACTGGCTCTCAATGTTCCCGCCATGCGGGGAGGTTAGTTCCCTTCCGCACGCGCATAAACGATTTAGGATGCACCCGCCTTAGCATCATGCGGGATGGTCAACCCATAGACAACATAACGTTAAGTTACATGAAAACATAAAGCCAAAACATTCGCGCATGGCGCATATAACATATGCTCACGCTGGTTCTTAACATGGTGCGCTCGCGCAGGTTGCACATAACAAATGCACGCGCTGACTAACATGGCGCGCTCGCGCAGGGCGCACATAACAAATGCACGCGCTGACTAACATGGCGCGCTCGCGCAGGGCGCACATAACAGATGCACGCGCTGACTAACATGGCGCGCATAATATTTACAATCACCTAATTATTAGGTTGATTACTTAGTTTAAGGGATTGGGAATTTACCGGGTGTCACAATAACGACTGGTTGTAAGGCCCCGATCCCGGTGCCCTACGTTAGCGTCGGATTTACTCATAAACACAGTTCTACAAATCAGAGTTAATTAAAACTTTCGCGGAATATAAAACTTCAATAAACATTTCATATCATTTCAACAACGTGTCTTAAAGAAACATCTTTTGTCTTTCATAATAAATCATCATTCTTAAAAATTTCATAAATCTTCGGATGCCAGCTTCTTATTCACTTGTCATGTGTTATTCTCAAGCTAGCTGCCTCATCCTACTCACCTGCGTGCATACTAAAACTCAGCTACGCTGAGTAAGTTCTAGTTAATTAAGCAACATACATTTCATTCACATACTTACATAATTACATATCCGAAGATACATAACTTCATCTTTACTTACATACTTACATACATAGATACATTCATTCTTTCTTTCATTCTTACATACATACATACATTCATTATTTCTTTCATTCTTACATACATACATACATTCTTTCATTCATTCATATATGTTTTAAAGAGCATTCCTCCCTATAACCTTCGCAGATATTATTAGGGTCTGTTCCCTACATTCGCAGATATTATTAGGGTATGTTCCCCCTTAACCGTACCATTCCTTTCTTTACATAATCATACCTTCGTACATACTCATATTATTACATACTTTCAGACATATACATATCTCATACTAGGCATTCTATACATTACTTTCCCTGTCAATACGTGCAATATCCGAAGATCGTTCACGCACCGACAAGCATTCATTCATAACATTCATACATACTACCACGTCAATCATCATAATATACACTTACCATTCAAGGTAAGTGTATAAACATTCACATTGAGTATGCACACAGCCCCGAAAACATAACAAGGAAATGGGGCTAAAAACTCACATGCTTCCTGTTTCTCTCTAAGTTAATAGTGATTCTTTCTTTAACTGGGATCGGCTAACTGTATATCAATTTTATGTATTAATATTTGCCCTAATCACATTATTTAAGTTTCAGCAGAAATGGTTAAGTCTGGTCTATTCTAATGGCCTTGTAAGGCATTGTATTCCAATGGTCCACCTTATTCAATCACCCTTGTATTCGAATACCCATGTATTCGAATAGGGTTGCATTCAAGGGATCAAGGGGATTGTATTCGAATTGAGGTTTATATGCGAATGGAATTTGTGTTAGATTACAACATGTATTCGAATACAATATGTATTCGAATGGACATGTGTTTGAATACAACTTGTATTCGAATAGACATGTGTTAGAATACAACATGTATTCGAATAGACATGTGATAGAATACAACTTGTATTCGAATATCCATGTATTCGAATGGGCATGTGTTAGAATACAACTTGTATTCGAATACCCATGTACTCGAATGGGCATGTGTTAGAATACAACTTGTATTCGAATGGAACACTTGTACTCAAGGTAATTGTATTCGAATACCTTTATATTTGAATGGCCTCCTGTATTCGAATTGTCCTCCTCATTTGTACACTCTTGTATTCGAATACTCTTGTATTAGAATAGAAGGGGCTTGTGTCTTTCCTTTTTGTCTTTCTTTCTTTCTTCCCTTTCTATTCAAATCATGCATTCGAATACACCCACTGTTGGACATCATCACCCTTTATTTTCATTTTCTCATCATAGACCAACATCTATATCCGTAGTTTAGTGTTATATAACCTCCTAAACGGTTTTCCTTACCCTTGGACCAAAAGCTATCTTTCTTAGCAATAAAGTTTAGACCTTTATCGTTTTCAAACCTGTTTTAGGCTAGATCTAGGGTTTTCACATGAACCGTATATACTAACGAGTTCATTAAGTCCATTTTTAGCATCAAGTTTACATTTATATGGTATATCAATACCCGATTTGCTTTAGGGCTAGGTCTTAGGGCAAACTATTCTCAGAAACATAATCTTTATGTGTAAAGAACATACCTTATATGTTGTTAAGCTACGGTTAGCTTTGATATGCAACAATAGGCTCGTATCTTGCTTGTATAGTCAAGATCTATCAAAATCTAAGCTCGATTCTTGGTCTTGGATCTTGGCCGAAATACTAGAGAGTGTTTGTGTGTGTTTTAGAGTGTGTAGGGAAGCTAGGAGATAAGAATGAGGGTTTTAAGGTTTTTGAGAGATTTAAGAAGTATTTATACCCTCTTAAGCCCATGGACCTAAGGCCCATCACCATCCTTTATTCCATCTTTCATTAACTAAGGCTATACTCTTCTATTTTATTTAACTTAATTAAATATTAACACACTTTTAAACAAATGCATTTCTTTTATTTATTATTATCAAAAGTAGGATGTTACACTGGCGTATGATCATACCGTTCTGAGATTATGTTGGACGTCTCCGATTGCGGTTCACATAAAGCAAATAAGCACATAACAAGTATGGTATAAAATTCGTTAGCACATAAGACAATAGTTGCAGTTTTGTGTATAAGTATATATGAAAAGTATGTTTACGCCTATGTCCCCAAAAACGTGGAAAACGAGTAAAATATGGGGAATGTGGTACTCACCTCAAAGACGAACAAAAGGTGATTGAGATAATAAGAACGCGGAAAATCACACGTGAACGATAAAGCCTAATGAGGAACAAGAGAAACTGGATACACTAAGTAAAGTACAAGATTTATTATGACAACTAGTTAAACAATATTAAGTTAATATTATATATAAGGATTTGTTATATAAAATAATTATTTTGATTTATGAAAACATAACTTGTAAATTATTATTCTTAGTTTTATAAATATATATCGGCATTGTGGTGTTATGAATATTAAAATCATCCGGATTAAGTCTTGTGTAAACTCCTACATACGTATAATGTTATTGTCTCTAGTTTTTAATATGTATTCTGCTTGATTGGGGCGTTACATATGCGATTGAAGTCTTCATCTCTTACATTTTCTAGACATACATAATATGTAAGCTTTGCCTTAATCACTCACCATAATCACTCCTAACACGCATAACCTTCCTTCGATCACTAAGTCACACATTCTTAAACACATATGTTTGCTCTGTATATGAGCTAAAACAATAACTATTCGATCATGCACAAAAGTTAATAACATATCATACTGAACTTCACCTTCTGAATACTATTAAAGATCATAAACAAACACAAGCTACTTCATGTCCGTCCTTGACATTCTTTTTGTATTCATTTTCAATCTTTGTGGATCACATATATTGAGGAAGGATGATCTAAAGATGTGCTATTTTATGTTTGCAAACATTGTACGTAATTTTATATCTTTTAACTGCTGTGTATGAGTGTTTTCATGTTTATGTAGACCATAGGTTGTAGAGGTTTCAGATTAGGGCTTTAGACCAAGCACAATATAAGTAATTTCACTTCAAAGTATACCATAAAGCATGTGACCTGACGTCATGACCCGCATTATGCAAAAAAGGAAAAAGTAAAAATATATAGGCAATAACTTAGGTAAGATTACTGCTGCGAGTTACTTCCCTTTGTATTCTCATGCCAATCATATGAGTTTGCTATTATTCCTAAACTTGACCAGAGTTTCTTTTTTTTCTTTTTCGAAAGGGTTGGGTGGGGTGAGGCGGCAATTAAGCAAAACAAGATCATTTCTGTACAAATCAAATGTCTAAAAAGACTGAAGAGAAGAATTGCCACGCACACCCCTAACCAACTCAAAATCGCCTGACAAGCAAATGTACCAAAACCAGGCACAAACCGGAGCCTAAACCAAAAACTGCACCTGAATTTAATATTATCTTTATCAACTTACTGAAGACGGGGGGCTATCATCTCCACCTGTACAAGAAGCCTTGATTGCTTCAGCGGTCATTAGAGCCGAGACAGCCTTATGAATCGCCAGATCAGCACTCAACATAAGCTTCTGAGCTCTCTCCCTCTTTAACTTAGCCATGTTACGTGCATGCTTTGCAGCACTTGAAGCATCCCGTAGCCTGAACTCATCAAGATCAGACCCACCCAACACAAGCTGCTGCTGCTGCTGCTGCTGCTGTTGTTGAACCACCCTGCTACTGCTGTTACTGTTATGCCAATCATTAAACTTTTTACTGTTATTTCTCTTCACTGATGATGGTCTTCTTAAACCGGGACTCGGTCTTGGTGATACGAGTGTTCCAGTGCTTTTAGCGCTTTGGAATCTTAGTTGTTGGTCGGATGCATCACCACCGTCCAAACAAAAGTTGCCCGTGTCTCGCGGTGAGTACATTTTGGTAACCAGTGGAGACATGTCTGGAGAATCCGCCCTCTCGTCTCCAAACCCATATGTATGTACTCTTCTACCTACCAACCAAATATGATATTAATATAGAACAAATACCAGCAAATTATTTTTGCAAATGTTAGGTTACCAGAATGATGAGTGTCGTGATCAGCTAGGGTGTGGCAAGAGAGTGAGATTTTCTTGTGTGGTCTGTGTTTAGAGCCCCTGTTGAGTAATTCAAGCCCACGTGGTTTCAAACAGAAAGCAAACATGGGTGGTTTGTCTACTGCTGCTGCTGCTGTGGCTGCTTTCTCCTGGGACCCGTTGACTGGGCCGATTGTTGGTTTGGGCTTTAGTTTTTCCCATTCTCGGCATGTTTGCTGGTACTTTTCCCACAATGGAGGCTGATGATAAAAGGTGAACCCTGATTAGACCGTTGTTTCCAAATAGAAAAGAAACATGGTATATATATACATATATATATACACACACACACACGCACAAACACACAAACCAAAAAATATGTAGAGAATGGGATACTCTAGAGCTGAAATGGATAGATTTTCATCATCATTTAATTCTATTAATATATCCTAGGGTCTACTAGATTTTTCATAATTCAGAGCTAGGGTTTATATTGTATTTAGCTAACTAAAGAAAAATCTATATCTAGCTCATGTACTTGGTTCGTTATTTACTTTATTTATTAGAGTACAATCTGCTAATACTTGTTACCTTAAATATTTACTTTCTATTTCGGGCTATGCGA
Source organism: Bidens hawaiensis (assembly GCF_021521415.1). Classification (NCBI taxonomy): domain Eukaryota; kingdom Viridiplantae; phylum Streptophyta; class Magnoliopsida; order Asterales; family Asteraceae; genus Bidens; species Bidens hawaiensis. The sequence goes on from NW_027504937.1 coordinate 22,856, forward strand.
GTATAATGTATAATTACGACGGAATCCTTAATCGCTGCTATTTATTTATTACCTTTTTACTATATTTGCTACTTTATACATGACGTGCACAAAATTGAAGACACATTGACCCAATGTAATGGCGTGTACTACACTACTACCTATTTCAATGTAAACTCTTTTGTCGTTGGCTACTGCCAGAATCTTTATGGTGTCATGATAGCTATGAATAAACTTCAAGTTGGCAAAAAAATATAAACTACTACCAACTTGGCACAAACAGAAGATCTCAAAAACAGAACTAGTAGCCTTGAATAGTTGGCCCATGGGCATAGAAAATCTCAATCCTAACTACACCCTAATCCTAACCTACATCGGCGATGACGATATATTGGTGAGATGTCGGTGATAAACAGTTATCAGTACCCAAACAAAATATCTGTTCAAATATCGGTCTGAATATCGGTGCTGATAATATTGGCGATATTGACCAATATTTTGGATGCCTTGGTTGATGTTGACTCGGAGGAAGATTTCATGGCTTGCAATTAGATAATGTTTCAAATACCGACACTTTTGAGTTTTGACTTGTGATATTACTATTAATATTATATATGTTTACGTTTTCATACATGTATAAATATAAATTCTGCATGATACTAAAGTTACCGATATCCCACCGCAATAACCGATATCTCAAATATCAGTCCTTGACCGATATTCGATTTACTACTGAATTAGTTGCATAGAGCCTAACATATGTAATCCAACTCACAATAAACATAAATACGTTTTTCAAATCAGATAACAAATTGAAAACTATGAAGGAGGTCAAAGGACATGAAGAAGAAAGATCATGAAAAATAGTGATTGGTGTAATGGACCTCATATTTATTGTCATTCAGGACACGATATGAACAACAATGGATTATTTACTACTTACTGTAAATAGACCTCAACTTTTTACTTTATGCAGACAACAAATAATGGGATGAGGAAAAAGCTGCACATGCAATTCAAACAAGAAAAGAAAACTCTAATGAACTACTACAAAAGAAAATCTACATAAAAGCAACTCGCACCATGAGCGTACCCTTAGAAAGAACTTGAATGAGCTAAACTTTGCAACTAGCTGACTGGACTAAACTTTCAAAATAGCCATTCAACATTCTAATTTCACAAAAAAATCAATGAAGATTCTTAATACGTAAATCACTTCTTAACCTTCACGTAACAGGAAAAAAGACAAAAGCATACTAATGAGAACTTTGAAATGAACCCTTCACTTTCAAACATTTATGTTAAAGACTTAGAGATTCGCAACAATGTGGCATTAGCAAGTGCTGAAATTTATAAACTTAAACTTATCAGGTGCCAAGTTTGAAATTCCAACTGCTAAGAAATATGTGCCTACAATCCAAATCTTAAACTCCTTAACAGAAAGCATTTAGCCAGAATATAACACTCATCTAGATGAGCTAAACTACTGAAACGACGCTCATCTTCACAAATCATTAGACACAGCGGCTGAGTAATATCGTCATTTTCATATCAGATTTGATGCTTCCAAAATTTCAAGATATATGATGACAGTATAGTAATTAGCATTATAGTTATCAAATGCGATAAGCGCTCAAAAGCGTTGAGGCTTCGCCTAGCGCCCAGAATAAAAGCGCAAAATAGCGCCCGATTTTGGTTCGGTTGTTTGCTGATTCAATTGGTACGTGAGTTGGGTTTACAACGTCGTGAGGTCTTGAGCTGATCAAACCGGTTATAGAAGACGGGCAAAGACACAACGAACTTGAAGATCGCCTCAAGCGTCACTTCGTTGGGGGGAGTGAAACGAGCAATAGTCTTTCAGTGGGCTGTCAAGATGGGCCTTCGATGATATGGTGGAAAAAAAGCACACATTAAAAAAAACAAAATTTTGACTAAAGTAGAACATCTTAATAGGAAAATGAAGATTCATTCTTGAAACAGTTCATAGTATTAGTCATGTTTATCATAATTTGATATATAAAATAATAATAGTTTATATATTAAATTTTAATATATACTTATATCACAAGTAATATTTTATATTTAATATATACTTATATAACTATTATTATTTTATATATCAAATTATGATAAACATGACTAAATACTAACAGCATGTATTGTGTTATTTATAAAATCATGGCATCGTGCTCTTGCTTTGCTTTGTGATATGCAAAGCATTTGTCGTTCATTATAAAGAGAGAAGCTAGATTAGAGTTCATTATAAAGAGAGAAGAGAGAGATTAGAGTTAATTTTGTATATATGATGATTTTTTGTAAGTTGATAAATCAAGATAAAAAGAGAGTAAAATAAATAGGGAATTGCCAACTTTCCTCCAAAATTAGCTCCTTCAGTTATGGAAGGCGGAGGCGGTGGACCACCGATTTCGCCTAAAAATCACCTAGGTGCCAAAGCGCAGCGGTTTTAATAACTATGATTAGCATACAAAAGAGTTTCAGCTCAATCAAAAGAGTATACTGTAAAGACATTCTGTTTCAGGGAGAGAGGGGGGGGGGGGGGGGTTCTCATGTAAGCAACATAGCAGCAGGATTAAATTTTGATATATTTCTGAATCAATTCTCTTCAAAATAAGATAATAATTAAAAAAAATTTTAAAAAAATAAGGTGCTAAGAATAACTATATTAACATCTCTACTAGTCTAATTTTACTATGCGGCTGGACTTGTTAAAATGAAAAGCAATTTATATTTTAGAGTAAAGTGCCGTTTTCGTCCTTAAGGTTTGGTTAAGTATATGCCAAATTCATCCAAAAACGTGCTTTTTTGCATATGAAACCTTGAGATTATAATACTCTTGCCAATTTCGTCCAAATCACTAACTTTGTTTATTTTAAATTGTTAAGTCGGGGGTAAAATAGTCATTTTACTTTATTATTTTATTCATTTTTTGTCCCCCTCTGTCTCAACCTGTTATCCCCAAAACCTTTGAACGATTGCAATCCCCGAATTTAACCGCCCACCACGTTTTCAGCGTCATCTTCGGCCACCAAGAACAACCATACCACACAGCCTAGACTTTCCAGCTCCCAAGAGCCACCGTAGTCAGATTCTTGTGGTCCAACCACCACCGTCGTCCTCCATGGAAACACCACCACCACCTCCAGAGCCTCCACATCAGCAACTCCGGCCGCCATTCTCTATTCTCTCTCTCTCTCTCCGCCGCCTCCCGTGTGAGACTCTCAACCACCGTCGTCTGAACGGTATTTTTTATTCAGATCTGGCCACCTGAAAACTCGTGTTTTTGTCTGTTCTCGTTTTTCCAGTGCATCACTCTAATCGTCTATTTCATAATTTTTGTCTAGATCGGCACGCAGCGGCTATTATGTGGTGTTTCTGGCGGGTGGCTGCAGGTGAGGTGGTGGGCATAATAGGTTTACATAATTTGAGGTGATGATACAAGAACTGTGGCGATGGGGGATAGGGGGTGATTGGGGCGATGGGGGATAGGGGGTGATGAAGAATTACGGAGGGCTTAATTTAGGTAATTTTTTAGAAGAATTAATTAAATGTTTTTCTTTAATTAATCAATAAAGTATAAGCAACTGGTGAAAAGACTTAAATGCCCCCGACTTAACAGTGAAAACTAACATAGTTAGTGATTTGAACGTAATTGACAAAAAATGGGAAACGTTAATGGTCCAGTCGCAAAAAAGAAACTTTTTGGAAGAAAGTCACATAGTTGGCCAAACCTCAAGGATGATTTTGGCACTTTACTCTATAATAATTTAACTAATGCAGAAATACAAATGCAATAACAATGTAAGAAAATGTCTTAATGGCAAGAGTTAGATCAGGCCTTCCAGCTTGGTCATGATTTGCAGATTTTGTAAAAGCAAGACTAATAAAGAAGAATGCATATAAGTGAATATAATGTGTGTGTGTGTGTGTTAATACAAACCTGGAATTGTCTAAGCAACGGCATGCCCTTCCTTTGCCTTTTATCCCGCCAATGGTCATAGATGGATTTTGCAACTTGCAAGGGAGTTACTCTGGCAATGAGCTCATCAACTTCCCCAGAAGAAAACTGATCACGCTTCTGAGCATAGGAAACTTTCTCCAACATATCCATCACCTTCTCAAAAAGCTCATCAGATATTATACCATCATCACCCTCTTTACCCCTGCTCCTACAAACCCATACTTCATCTTCGCTATCCATGTCATACGTAACACGAGATGCATCCATAGCCATTTCAACGTCATCTCTGAACTGGCGCAAGTACCAGGGGGTGCGAGTGAAACATCCTTCCTTTTGATGAGAATGGTCATCAGCCTGAATCAGCCGAACACCGGGAATAGGAATATTTTTAATGGATGCTGCACGTATGTTCCTATTATGACACTCCTCATGCATCTCCTTGAAAACAAACCATTGACTCCTTTCTGGAAACTCAAGTGCCCAGTCTTTCCCTCCTTTCCACATCATAGCATGTGTGTAACGGTTTGTTGACCCGGGCTGTAAATCCTGATGCACCTTATATGCATACTTTAACTCCCCGCTACATTTCACTGCAAGTTTCCACTCGTTCTGCTGATCAGCTTCCAAGAAAACACGGGCCCCGCATTCTCTCCACCCTTTGTCCCCACCGTTGATCAATATATTTGCATCACAAGCCACCAGCTCAAGGTTTCTTCGTGGGCCACCCCCTTTAGCAGCAGCAGCAGAGTCTGATGATGACAAAGATATCTTCTTGTCATTGGTTTTCCTAATTCTCTGGAAAGGAAGATTATTATGGCCTTTATTCTTATTAGAATAAGGCAATGTGTACTGGACCTGAGTCCTTGGCTTCTTAGGCCCGTTGCCAAAAAAGTCTGTCTTCCTATCGCCCCACGGATGTTGCCAAGAACTTGTTTTAAGGCCAGTTGAATGCTGGTTGGGGCTAAAAATGATGCCATCACAAGCGAGGTCAGATGTATGATACTGTTGGGCCCTGAGAACCTCATCCGATGTCGGGATTTCAACACAAATAAGACCTTTCAAGTTAGATGTAGGTGAAACTTTATTGCCTTGTGAATTTCCAGCAGCTTCACTGAAATTTGGATCAATGGCAGCAAGATGTAACTCATGACTACTGCTCTTAGAAGAAGAGCTTTCTGAAGATAACCCTACCTGACTACGATTATCATCGTCATTATCATTATCTCCACCATCATCTGCTGCTGCAAGGAGAATACTGCGTTCCAGCAAAAGCTTGAGGTGTAGGCTAATAAACAAATTTGGGGCAGCAGTAAATGAAAGAGCAAATGGAGGAACATTTCCATGTCTCAAGCTGTAAATTGTTCGAATCCCAGGTACCGGCTTGGATGATCTAGAGCTACTGAGCAATGAAGCACCACCACGGTTTGACTTCTTATGTAAAACCTGCAGGATAGATATATTCTGATAGTTAATACTTCTTCAAATTAAATTCAAATTTCAAAATGCAACTAATCAACCATCTTAAAACATTTCTCAGGCGTACAAGTTCATCTCCTAGCATATTTATATTCTCTATACGCCACTTAATATGTAAATCAATCTATCTGTTGTCCCCCCAAATTGTAATTTGCTATCACGTGATTAGATTTAACTTCTCTAGCGTATATAAGTTTCTAATTTTCAACTATCAACATATTGTTCCTTTTTTTTAGCATGTAATGACAAAAGGTTCCAATATGTTGTTTTCCAGGCATCAACTATCAATTTTCCGTCTTCTTAAAGCTTATATCAGTAATCAACATACCACTGGAACCTCTGTTTTCCTAATCATCGCACAAATGCAACTTGGCAAGGGATCAATGGTAAAGGACTGGGTATTTTTTGTATCTTTACATGATTGTTATTTTGCATTTTTTTCATTACAGTACTAGCAAACAATATTTAAACTTACGTATGTGGTGTAAGATATATAAGTAACGAATAAAATTGAAGCGCCGTGCTTAAGCCACATGCCATGACTGCTATGAACCGAACTAAATCAACAAAATTATTAGAAGAGACTAATACCTCAGTTTGAGAAGCATAAGGTATGTGGTTTGTTGGTGTTACACCTTGCAGTAGTTTAATGTTGTCATATGTGCACTCAGAAAGAGACAGGTGTTTCGAGAGTAAACACTGTGGCTTGAACTCAGAATCAAGATACCGCCAGTCAAAATCTCTCACTTTTGAGAAACTATAATATGCAAAAACCTTGTGGCTTCTAAAGTTCTGAAAGAAAGAAAGTTTAAATCTTATTGACGTGACTGGAATTTGATGGTTGATAGACTCGTCTTTCTCAGGTCTACAAAACACATTCATGACCAGGAAAATGTAGGCGAGAGCTTGCTTTAAGCAACCTTCAAAGAGAAAAAACCTCAACCCAACAATATTATCAACAAACAGAACCTCTAAGAAAACAGTAGGCCACATGGTAACCACAGTGCCGAACTGAAGCAAAACAACACTGTGAAGCAGCCATAATATATCCTCCCCGAGGACATAGTATGTAAGCATAGGCCAAAGCGGTATGCATATCTCAAACTTCTCACATTGTATTAACCATGTTGCATCTAACCTCACCACATGTGTTGTGTTACTCAGGGACCGAGGTGCTGCTTCTGCAGAATCACTAAACCTATGGCATCGCCGCCTTCGGACATAAACAATTGGTGCATGTCCTTCACTGCCGTTATTACTTCTATCATCTTCAACTGATGCGTTAAAGAAAGCAGAAGTGCAATTTGGTGAATCATTTTCTCTTTCCGTCATGTTACACACGTCTCGGGAAGTACTTAGCTTTGATGATTTCACTCGATGATGAGCCAACCATGAGATAATTGGTTCTGATTCCATAAAGGCATCGTCCTTCATGTGAACAGACGTGTTTGGCTTATGTGGAAGTTCACTAGAAAGAAGCAACAGTTTAAATCTCTCACGTTCAAGGCTGATCCATTCTTCATCCCGATCATCGTATTTTATATGATGAAGATTCTTTTCTGCGTCATAATCATTTACCAACCCATAGTACCAACTTTCATCCAAAGGCCAGAAGATCTTAATCTTCCTGTTGAGGAACCAGTGAGCATCCATGTCATCAGAATGTACTTCATAGAAATGTCGCCTCTTTCTAGATGTGCCCTTGCCTTTCTTATGTTGTTTCCTCGGGCGTAATACTCTGTCTTGAGCCTCACCAGAAGCAGCCATGGGGATTTCACTACCAGACTGTTTTTCCTCCTCACCTTCATTTGCAGACAATCTTGGAGGTTTTAAAGAAAATCCAGTGCAACTAGGGTCAAAACGAGACGAGAGCATCCGGGCTGCATTTTGTTCAAGATCATCATCAGGATCCAGGTAAACAAATGATGGCTCGACCTTCTTTGCAACAGTCCCGCTGTTTGATCGTTGCTGCCTTTTTCTTTTGCTACCATTTCTTTTTAAATCTTCCTTCTTTTGATTTCCATCTGACCCGTCTACTTCCACACCCTTAGCATTGTGTCTCTTAACGTCTCCGTTTAAACTACCCATCCGATCATCCTTTTTCTGTGAAATTTCCTTTACCTCATCTTTATTTAACTTGCTAACTTCATCTTTAGAACCCAATGAACTACTGCTTAAAGGGACCTCATCTTTGGTAGCAAATGAGCCATCACCGTTGGCACGACGAGGCGAATTAACCGCTGCCGACCCCAGTTTTCTATTATTACCTTTAGAAGCATCACCAACTTTCTTCTCCTTTGTTCTAGACTTAACCCCAACCTTCCCATTTAGCTTAACAGTCTCTGGTGTAGAAGCGTCACGGCCACGAGAAACCTCATCCTTTATCATAGCAACTTTTTCAACAGAAGCAGATGGATTAAGCAGGCTCTTACTCCGGTCAGCCGATCCACGCGGACGGTTGGGAATGAGTACACCAGCGCTACCGCCGTTTGTGTTGTCATCTTCAGCAAGAAGATCATCATTATCATCTAGTATGTTATTATATCTAATCCTTTTATTATTAGTGTTTGTGAAATCCTCCTGAAAGCTACTAGTAATAATATTCTTTCTTTTCTTTGTATCATCACCATTCCCGAACCAGTTAGTGGCTTCGGTGTCGGACGAGAGAACTGTTTTACTACCTCCTACACTGATCTCCATCAACAAGCCCTAAATAAAATTCAACCAATCGGCGATTGATCTATCTCTGACATAACTTAAACCCACTTGCAGATCTGCAGGCCACAAATAAGCGAGTGAGCGAACGTGGACACAAAAACAAAACCCCAAGTAATTACAGAAAACCAAGTGGTAGGTACCTGACATAGATAAGATCGAGACGGTGAAGATCAAAGCATCAATTTGGCTGATTCAACGATACGCCCAAAAACCAGACCTTCGATTGGAAACCCTAATTTGTTCACAAGTAACATCATTTGGGATTCAATTTTAATTTTAATTTTAATTTTAACCTTTTTCTTTTCTTCTTTTTTTTTTAATATTTCTTTTTTAACAGAGAGAACAAGAGAAAGTGTGGCTAGGCTACGGCTTGTTTTACTATTATTATTATTATTATTATTATTATTATTATTATTATTACTGCTGCTGAGAGGAAATTGGTTAAATACCACGTCAAGGCTGTATCTTTACTATACTATACAACCACACAGGGATCAAGTAATTCAACAAATGGTAACAAAAATAAGAAGCGTAAGAAAGTATAAATAATTGATTTGTGTCAAGTGGGAATCAAAAGAAAAAAAGTATAGAGGTAATTGTACACATTTTCTCTCCACATGTAAAGCACATGTTAATACCTCCATCATTTTAGAACGCCTATAACTTTTTCGTATGATATTTTTTTTAAATCATCATAATAACTAGCGTTTTCTATCTTTAATATGAGTATGATTTTTGTTATATAAAATTTAAAACAAAAATTACGTCATTGTGTCTTTTCGCACACCATTGTGTCTTTTCGCTTATCATTGTGTCTTTTTTCGTCATTGTGTCTTTCAATTCATCATTATGTTTTTTTAAATACTAATAACACCGTTGTGTAATAATAATATGTAAAAACAATGATAAATAACAACAAATTATCTAATACATAAAATACAATGATTAATACATGTACATAATAACTTGAAACGTAAAACACAATGGTGAATACGTATAACACAATGACCTAAAACGTAAGACACAGTGGTGAATACGTATAACACAATGACCTAAAACGTAAGACACAATGGTGAATATATATAACACAATGATTTGAAACGTAAAACACAATGGAAACAACATATTACACAATGAACAACAAAAAGACACAATTAAAAAACCCGTTAATTTTTTTTATTTTTATATAACAATATGATACTAATATTGAAGATAAAAAAATGCTTATTATTATGGTGAGTTTTTCTAACAAAAAAATAATGTCGTATGAAAAAGTTATGGATATTTTAAAATGATTGGGGAATTGACATGTGTCTTGCATGTGGAGAGATAAAGTCAACAAAAGTGGATTATTACCTTCATGCCATTTCTATCAATTTTTATTTATTAAATTAATCTCAGCCGTTCAAATCTAAGATCAATTGATTGAATTACTTCTCACCCTTCTTATTTTTGTTGTCCTTTGTATTTTAATTTTACCCACAACCACCACCGTTGGATTATAAAATATCAATATTTTACTTAACATGATATACGTACAACTTTCTTTTGTTATTTATGCGTTTTAAATTTTTAGTCAACTAGTTCATTTGTGACGGTACCGTTAAACTGAACAAGAATTCAAATAGTAACCTTCTCTCATATATTATTTTTCATAAATAATATATGGTTAATATTTAGATATGTGAAAACAATATAAATCATTTATACACTTTATTAAGTGTGATACATAAGGTTGATGACTTGTACCTCAATATTTCATTATATTATTAATTTAATACGTACATGTAATTTATGTATTTCTCATGGTTACTAAAATAACATCGGTTTACACACTTTTAGATTATCATATTTTTTAAAATAAGTTGGTAACATATATAGATATTGCGTATTTAGAATAAAGAGGGGGCATCATGTTTCTTTTTTTTCGAACGGTGACTTTCACAGTTAAGTTATCTTACTGCGCGAACACGTCGCGCCCCACCACCCCACTCAGACCAACTATGTTGACATGATTGGAATCCATGCTAGCATCCGAGTTTTGCTTGCATTATGTTTCTTGAAAACAATACTACTTTGAGAAGTATTAAAATTGTATAAATCACGTGTATTAACTTCCTACCTTACTATCTCATTTATTATCAACTAATATTAACACCCACGCGTTGTGGTGAGGGTGTAAAATTTCTTATTTAATTCAATTTCTTATATATTTTTAAACAACTTTAGTTGAAAATGAAAATGAAAATAATTAGAATTTATTATACTTTATACATATTTGCCCAAGTCCAAGTTTTACCAGGAACGAATGACAATTTGGAAAATATGCAATTCACAACATTGTATACCTAGGAGTTGGTGTGACAAACCATGAATAGGGACCTCCAAATGAAATTCATTCCAAATTGATGGTGTGAGACAATAACAAAATGAGGAACAAGAACAAATTGAAGTTCATACTAAATCAGTGAAAAGATCATGTTTCATTCTTAATTCTTCATTTAATTAATTAATTTAAAAGATTGTATACTGTTTCCATGATTTGGAAAAACAACCATGAGCATAACTCATGATGATACCATTAGCTTTTAAAGAAAAAAAAATTTATAAATAGGAAATATTAAAGGGGTGTAATGGTTTATAGGAGAGAGGAAATTTTTTTGGGTTTCTAGGTGTTCCGTCATTTGAAATGGCGGAACCGAACATGATTGGAGAACCTGTCAGAAACTGTCTGGTGACCTGGCTATTATTTTTGTGTTCCGCCATTTCAAATGGCGAAAGTGAAATATAAACCATGTGTTCCGCCGTTTGAAATGGCGGAACACAATTTTTACCCCTTATAGGCTGCCTCTATTCATTTTTCTCACTTCCACAATTTGAAATGACATAAGTGAACAGTATAATCTTGACACATCTGACGAGGGCTGTTGACCAAAACTATTCACTTCCGCCATTTGAAATGGCGGATGTGAACAGTACCGACAACTTATGACGTGACATGACCTTTCTGGCACCTTTTTACCATACTATTCACTTTCGTTATTTCAAATGGCGGAAATGAACAGTGACTTTTATGACACCTTTTTATGCATGCTCTTTTGACCACATATTTAAACTAACACACTATTTAATATACTATTCACTCATGCCATTTCAAATGGCGTAAGTGAACAGTAAAATTTATAAATAAAAATATATTATTACTTTATAAATAAAAATATCATACGTAATTCAGACTCAAAAAAATATGTTTTGTTGGTGCACATTTTGTGGCCGTCGCTTGGCGAATAGTTTAGAATGTTTATGTTGTATGCTGTACACCTAGGTAGTGGTTCACGCTGAAAGTGATCCATTTGAAAGAGCATTTTCAAATGGATACTCATTCGATCGAACCAGTTTCTGATTCGATCGAATGAGTCTGCCATTCGATCGAATAGGACTCATTCGATCGAATGAGTCTGCCATTCGATCGAATAGGACTCATTCGATCGAATGAGTCCTGACCGAATGGCAGCGGGTATAAATACCAGCTTTCAGTCGTGAACAGGGAAGAGTTTGAGGTTTTTGCGTGCCCGGAGCCCAGGTGCTGTCCGGATGAGGGGGGAGGCCATGCTCGACCTCCCCCTGCCATAGATCGTGATTTCAGTGTTTAAACAAGCATGTAATCTTTCGTTTTTATCAATGAAATCGTTTGTTTCGTGTTTGTTTCTGTCCGTCTTTGGTTATCAAACCTTCCGTCTCGAACGCGCTCGGATCGTCTCGGTCCCGGCTGAGCCAACAATTGGTATCAGAGCCTTTGGTTCTTGATTCACGTTAGATTTGTGGTGAAATTAGTGTTTTTCTCGTGAAAATCGTAATTTTTGCCGGAAAATTCCGAATTTTTGGTGTTTTTGATCTTGGTGTTCGTCGTGTTCTTGTCAAAAACTGTTAAAATTGTCATATTTTGGTGTTTTGATCTTAGAATTGTGTGTTAAAAGTTCGAGTTTCGTCAAGAACGTTCTTCGCGTTCTTCGTGTTCTTCGTATTTTTGGTGGTTTTGATCCGTTTTTTGGTTGGTCTTAAGTTGTTTTTGTGTTAAAAGTCATATTTCGATCTTAAGTTGCCCCTTGATCTTTCAAAATTCGTGTTTTTGATTCAAAATTCGAAAATCCGTCAAAATCTTCTAATTTTGGAATTTCCAGATTTTCCGATCGAACCAGTCTATTTTTGGAACTCATTCGATCGAATAGCCTTCCTATTCGATCGAACAAGTTTGAACTTTGACCGAATCAGTTTTTCCCGCCGAGAATTACTCCTAGTTCATTCGATCGAACCAGATTTGTTCATTCGATCGAATTAGTCACCATTCGATTGAATAAGTCTTTTATTCGATCCGTCGATTCGATCTTTGTCTTATTCGACTGTCAGAACCCGTTCGATTGAACCAGAAACTCTTTCGATCGAACTTCTCAACCCATTCGATCGAACCAGATTCACATTCGATCGAATAACTTTCGGAAGATCAGATCTGTATTTCAGAGAGACATTCGATCGAACCAGAACACATTCGATCGAATAGGTCACTCATCCGATCGAATCAAACTCATTCGATCAACAGTTAAACGTCAAAGCAAAGAAACAAAGATGGCTACAAGTTCGAGTACCAACAAGAGGATTCAATCGATTCTCGAAAGTGATTCTGAATCGGGAAGCTATAACAAGCCACCAAAGCTAATGACTTTAAACGAATTTACAACCTGGAAGACAAGATTTCAAATTCATATAACAGGTGTAAATCCTGGACGTTGATCTGATTCGATCGAACCAGGTCTCGTTCGATCTGATATACGTTTAACGCCGTTGATCTCTAGTAAATATAAAAACCGTGGTTTATCAAATGCTTTAGTGAAGAGATCAGCGCGTTGTTCCTGAGTGGGGATTTTTATCACATCGATTAACTTCTTTTCGTAGCAATCACGAAGGAAGTGATATCGAATTTCGATGTGCTTCGTTTTGCTAAAATGGACCGGATTTTTGGTAATTGAAATTGCAGCAGAATTATCAATATATATGGGAGTAGTAGAACATTCAATACCGTAGTCACGCATTTGTTGCTGAATCCAAATAACTTGAGAACAGCAACTGGCAGCCGCAATATATTCCGCCTCAGCTGTTGAAGTGGAGACTGACGTCTGCTTTTTGCATTGCCACGTTACTAAACGACTTCCAAAGAACTGACATCCTGCTGTTGTTGATTTGTAATCGAGTTTACAACCACCATAGTCCGAATCACTGTACGCATGTAGATCAAAGTTATCATCATGAGGATACCAAAGACCCCAATCTGGAGTACCCTTCAGATAACGCAAAATTCTTTTGACTGCAATCAGATGGGAGACCTTCGGCTTTGACTGGTAACGTGCACAGAGACACGTAGCAAACATTATGTCTGGCCGAGAAGCAGTCAGGTACATTAGAGATCCGATGATCCCTCTATAGTGAGTTGGATTGATCAATTCACCCTTCTCGTCAGGATTAATCCCGTGATTAACCTCTAAAGGAGTTCCCTGTGAAGAAGAACTCAACATCTCAAACCGTTTCAAGATGTCATTGACGTATTTTGTCTGGTGAATGAAGATACCGGAATCTTTTTGATCAACTTGAAGTCCTAAGAAGAACTTCATCTCACCCATGGAGCTCATTTCAAATTTTTCTTTCATCACTTGTTCGAACTCCTTACAAAGTGTTTTATTCGTGGACCCGAAGATGATGTCGTCCACGTACACTTGTACCATAATTAGATCTCCTTCTTTTTCTTTTGAGAATAGTGTGCAGTCAATGGTTCCCCTTCTAAACCCGTTGTTCAGAAGGTGTTTGGATAGTTCTTTATACCAAGCTCTCGGGGCTTGGTGAAGACCGTACAAAGCCTTGTTGAGCAGATAGGCTTTGTCCTTGTGATATGGGTCTTCAAAACCTGGAGGTTGTGCCACATATACGGTCTCTTCGATGTGACCGTACAAAAAGGCACTCTTGACGTCCATTTGATATACTTTGAATTTCTTGAAAGATGCATACGCCAAGAACATCCGGATTGCCTCCAAACGAGCAACCGGAGCATATACCTCATTGTAGTCTAGGCCTTCGATTTGCCTAAACCCTTGGACCACCAGGCGGGCTTTGTTGCGAACAATCACTCCACGATCGTCACGTTTACATTTTAGTACCCACTTAGTGCCAATTTTCTTCTGTCCTTTGGGGAGATCCACCAGCTTCCACACACCAAGTCTTTTAAACTGCAATAATTCCTCTTGCATGGCTGAGCCAACAATTGGTATCAGAGCCACGGTTACCGCTAGAAAGGTCTAACAACCGATCTAGCAAGCCGAGCTCTTGATTTTCTGCGTTCTGGACGTTAAACTGTTGGTGTGTTCTTCGTGTTCTTCGCGTTTTCTGGGCTGGCGTTGAAGGAGTCGAATCAGTACATTCGATCGAACGAGTTCCCCATTCGATCGAATAGGCCTATTCGATTGACTGATTCGATCGAATCAGTCTTCCAGCTCAAAAGTGTCAAATTCAAACGCAAGTTTTCCCGCCCAGACAGCCTGTTCATTCGATCGAACCAGATGTCTTCATTCGATCGAATCAGTTTGTATTCGATCGAACTGGTTTTCCCGCTCAAAGTGTCAAATTCAAATAGCTGATCGAACCAGTTCTTCATCCGATCGAATATGTGCTTCATCCGATCGAATCTGTGGTTCATTCGACCGAACCAGTTCTCATTCGATCGAACATGTTCCAGACCAAAAAAAAAAAAAAAAAAAAAAAAAAAAAAAAAAAAAAGTCTGGAACGCCTGCTTACACGAAAATTTGCCCAAGCCATTTTTATCAGTCGGGAAGTCTTCTGAAAAAGTTTGGCGAAAATAAAATTTTTTTCGACAAAATTTCCGGGAAATTTTCGGTTAATTGTCGGGTCAGTGATGAAGATTTTTCTGGACATCCTATACATGTTGATCACATTCCAGAAAAAGTTTGGTGACAGTGAAATTTTCACTGATATTTGCCGGCAAAGTCAGAGCGTTTAAATGTTTAACGGTTAAAGCGGCAAATTTGAAGATGAACAAAGCACAATTACCTGAAGGAATTATCGTCTACAAGTTTAATGGATAACCCCTTGTTCATTGAGCTTCTACAGTGGTGATTGTTATAAGAACACAGAAGAACAGAGAAAAGTGATTACTGATGAGGTATGATGTTATTGTGGGGTAGTCAGGAGCATCTGACTATTTATGGGCCAACCAAGTTTAATTTATTGTCCGCATTCTGAAGATTCTGCTTTGTGGAGAGAATCTGAGTTTGAGTTATTGTGGGGTAGTCAGGAGCATCTGACTATTTATGGGCCAATCATGTTAAATATTTATTTTCCGCATGTGAGAATTCCGCTTTGTGGAGGGAATTCTGTTGAAAATTGGTGATTCGCAATCACGAAGTTAATGATGTGTCTTTGTCTCCGATGATGAATCTGCATACAAACTAATCTGTTTAGGGGGAGTAGCTGTGGATTGGAAGCCTCTGTCATTTGTCCAATACATGTTGGTGAAGTAACCGTGTGGGTGAAGATTCGCCGATAGTAAGTCGCGCAGCGGAAGCGTGCATGTATTGTCATGTCTATATATTGGGATACACGTCAACGTCTGAGGGGGAATTTCTACAGTTGGTTGTTTTAAACAGATTATTTAGTCTGAAGATGTCAGCAATGGAGAACACTTTGCATCATTAACCGAGAGTTCAGTCTAAGGGGGAATCTTGCTGCAATGATGGTATTCTTCAACGTGATTATCAAGATAAAGCAGAAGATTTGACTGAAGATTGCAAGAGGTGTCTACAGCAATTCGCAAGCAACGTCCAAGGGGGAATTTGTTGGTGCACATTTTGTGGCCGTCGCTTGGCGAATAGTTTAGAATGTTTATGTTGTATGCTGTACACCTAGGTAGTGGTTCACGCTGAAAGTGATCCATTTGAAAGAGCATTTTCAAATGGATACTCATTCGATCGAACCAGTTTCTGATTCGATCGAATGAGTCTGCCATTCGATCGAATAGGACTCATTCGATCGAATGAGTCTGCCATTCGATCGAATAGGACTCATTCGATCGAATGAGTCCTGACCGAATGGCAGCGGGTATAAATACCAGCTTTCAGTCGTGAACAGGGAAGAGTTTGAGGTTTTTGCGTGCCCGGAGCCCAGGTGCTGTCCGGATGAGGGGGGAGGCCATGCTCGACCTCCCCCTGCCATAGATCGTGATTTCAGTGTTTAAACAAGCATGTAATCTTTCGTTTTTATCAATGAAATCGTTTGTTTCGTGTTTGTTTCTGTCCGTCTTTGGTTATCAAACCTTCCGTCTCGAACGCTGAAAGTGATCCATTTGATGTTCCTGAAGATATCATTTAAATTGTTTTCATTTTTTTCTTTTCTTAAAAATTTGAAAAAGTCCAAAAAGATTTTGTTTTTTATAAATTCTAGGGGGAGAAAGGTTTCAAGAAAAACCAAAAACAATATAAAATACAAAAACCCAAAAACATTAAAAAAAAAATTTCAAAATTTTGAGAAGTTGATCTTGTTACAAGAAAGGTGATAGTACACAGACGCTATCATACTGAGACATCAAAAAGATTTGTTATGTCTGTACAGCTTATTTTCATTTTTCAAATATTAAATTTTTATACATCACTATCGCTTAAAATTATGTCGATTACCTCAGTTTGATGGACACATTTTCGGATGTGTGTTGGTCCTTACTTCTACTAGTAGATTATGAGGATAGCCATTAACCAGATGACTGAAAGTGATCGGGGCGGGTTTTGATGGGTCTTTATTCTTTCGCTGAAAAATAGTCGGTTATACTTAGTTAGAAGGACACATACTCGTATGTGGTCGGTCCAGTTGATCCATTGGATCTTCAGGATAGCCGTTTACCTGAAGACTTTGACTTGATCGGGGCGAAATAATTTAAACGTTATATGTTTTAAAAGACATTCATATATATTCAGAAAATGAGAAATTGATCCAACCTTGGAAAATGATAGATACACTGATTCTGTGTGCTTAACTAGTGAAGTTATTAGGCTTAAAAGGCTTTAGAACGGTCATTGTGTGTCATGGTAGCTTTTTATGGTGCGTAAAAGTAGATGTGATACAAACTAAATCTACTCGATTTTACGTGGAAACTCCTTAAGAGTTTTGTATGTCTTCATATATATCTTTCCGAATGATAGGCAGAAAAGCGATTACCCAGTCATACACGAGCCCATAAGTGTTCTGATTCCCGTAAAGATAGTGTGTGAAGAAACTGCAGTGATCCAGATTCGGGACTTGCAATTGTTTACTACTCTGAAGTCTATGTTAAAAAAAAAAAAAAAAAAAAAAAAAAAAAAAAAAAAAAAAAAAAAAAATTTACATTATGAGTGATTGAAACATTCTAGAGTTAACAATGTCAAGACTTCTCAATCATGGAGTAAGAAAGAAAGAAAACGGGAAGCAGATGAAGACACTTACAACTTTAATCAGACACGATGGGTCAAGGTCAATTCGGGGTGACTTGGGGAAAGCCAAATACGCTTTGAGAATAGATAGGAGGCATCATAATCTCTGAGTTGATACCCACTTAAATTTTGAGACATAATTGAACCTAACTCGTATCACAGAAACGATGAAAACCATTTTAAGTTATTTACATGCTCACAACCTGTTTCTTTATGTCATAATACAGCTAAACACGGATCTGTGTGACAGTCACGTAATTAGTATGATTCCTGTTCGGATCTTTCTCACAAAAAGAATATTCATTATGTCTTGTTTAACTTCGTTTATTCGTAAAAAAAAAAAAAAAAAAAAAAAAAAAAAAAAAAAAAAAAAAAAAATCTCAGTAGACAGTCATATACGTCTGTATGATTTCTTATTATAGATCCTTCTCAACCAAAAATAATGTGTTTTAAAATTTTGTACAGTTGTTTATTTCAGTTTGAATATTAAAAAAAAAAAAAAAAAAAAAAAAAAAAAAAAAAAAAAAAAAAAAAAAATTTTAATTCTGAATTAATCTTTTTATTTTTATTTATTTTATTCTGCTTTAATGTTGATGAGAAATCATCGTGACAGGTAGTCTGATCCCTGTCCCTCCCTGTAAATATTTTGATAAAAACCAAAAAAAAAAGGATTTTATTTCTATTTATTTATTTTTTTTTCTTTCTCATTTTATCTATTTCTGTTTGTTTGAGAATCGATGAGAAATCATCGTGACAGGTAGTCTGATCCCTGTCTGTTCCTACTAAATGTTTATCCAGTGTGTAGGAATGAAAGAAAACTTCATGCAGGTTGCTAAATGTTCATCTGTGCAACAGGCTGTGCATGAAAGAAAGAATGAAGTGACAAGAAAACCCAAAGATGTTTGAGCCTGATATTTTTCCATTTGTTACTAATGTATTATGATCTATATGTTCTGTAGGAACGAAGCTCTCAGGATTGGAAAATGTCTACGAAAACTAACCAAGTGTCAAAAGTTTATGTTTTCGTGCAGGTTCAAAGGCATCACGATCGATGGACGGGAAATAAGAAATTTAAAAAATTTATTTTTCAAATGTTTTCCCTCATTCGATCGAATAGGTTGCTATTCGAACGAATAACTCGATCGAATGAACAGATTCGATCGAATCAGTGGTTGAGGAATGTAAACAGTTGCGAAGAGACTCATTCGATCGAATAGAATCTCATTCGATCGAATGGTCCAAACGAACAAGTCCGTTCGATCGAATAAGTCCAAAAATAGTATAAATATTCAAACTCATTCGATTGATCAGTTTTATTCGAAATATTTTACGGATTTTTGCTCTCAAATTGATTTTCCTCAAACCCTCTTTTTGATCCGATCATATTATTCGATTTTTCACGTAGATCACGAAAATGTAAGTTTTACATGTTTTTAACCGTGTTTTGATCGAGTTCTTGATCGTTTAAGTTTTCCGGGTTCGGGTGTTCTTCATTTCTGGATTTTGCTTGAATGAGTCGAATCAGTTGATTCGATCGAACGAGTCTCTTGTTCGATCGAATGTGACTTATTCGATCACTAGTTCGATCGAATCAGAAGTCAATGGGAAATTCTATCTCATTCGATTGTCTGTAATCGAACCAGATCTCATTCGATCGAATGAATAGCTCATCCGATCGAATGTGTTACTCGTTCGATCGAACCAGTCCAGAAAATTTGAAAAGTTTAAACGCATTCAGTCGTTTCGATATCTGTTTGTTCTAACACGTTTATGGTTACAGATTTAAATGGCTGAAGTTGCAGAAGTGGTTGTCCCGTACAAAACGTCCATCAAGCACAACATCGTGGCTTTTCTAGACGAAAAGTCGAGCCACGGGAAAGACTTTGCAACGGTGATAAAGTTTCTGAAGAGGTCGAGGATCTCTGGACCCATCTCTAGGATTATTGAGCCTATCATGTCTATCCAACAAGAGTTTTGGAGGAATGCCACGCACGACAAAACAGTCGTGCCGTCGGTTATTCGCTCCACCGTTAGAGGGCAAGCCATCGTTATATCTGCCCAGGTCATTAGAGAAGTCTGCGGATTTGAAGATGATGAATCAGACCCGATCTCCCTACATCCTGCTGCAACTAGAGGATGTTTCGCACGTATGAAGTATGACGGCGATCTCAATGCCGGTCTGCTTCATAAAGCCAACCTGTGCCCCCAATTCAAATATTTGGCACACGTGGTGATGCACTGCTTGGGCCCTCAACGAACTAGCTTTGACAAGCTGAGGGAAAGCATGCAGTTCACCGTAGCTGCTCTGGTGATGAACCGACCATACAACTTCTCTCAGATGACTTTTGGTCATATGGTCGAGAACATCACGTTGAAGCAAGGGAAAAGTGAGAAGTTTCTACAGTACCCACGGTTCGTGCAAATGATTGTCGATACTCAAGCACCGGGATTACTGAAAGAAAACGAAGGTGATGTGGTGAAACTGGACCACATGAAGAATGAGACTCTCAACCGTCTAAAATCTTACAAAGAACGTCCAACCAGGCCACCACTCAAAAGATGCTTCGGGCATTTGGTGAATCCGTCTTACAGGGCCCCTCCTAAAAGGAAATGGAGAAATGATACCAGTGACTCAGACATCGAAAACTTACCTTTGCAGGAATCAAGCGACGACTCTGACACTGAGGAGGTGGCGGTCCCTGAAGATACAAGGACCGAAGCTGAAAAGGAGGCTGATTCGTTTCTAAATGAAGAAGAGTTGGAAACTGGTGAGGAAGTCAGAGCCGTGGAAAATCCGGCCGACATAGATGTAGGAGAAGAAAGGCCTGCAAAGAGGCAAAAGAAGAAGGTTACTCGGAAGTATCGAAGCTTATTTCCCGATCAACCGCGTCCCTCAATGTTACCATCCGTCGGGACTTCTGCTGCTCCTCCTGCTCAACCAGCACAGCCACCAACACCGCAGTCAGCTCAACAACCTATTCCTCAAGCTCAACCTGAAATGGCCATACCTCAAAAGGTTGCATCCGAACTTGCTGATTTGCACAAGGCGATGATGAAGATGTTACTGTTCAAGGCAGAGCAAGAAGAACAGAATCGGCTCAGAGATGAGCAGATTGCTAAACTTCAAGCTGAGAACGAAATGCTCAGGCTTGAAAATAGTCAGTTAAATGCTACTGTCGCTGAACAGGGATCTTCGATCAATGAACAAGGTTCTTTGATCACCGAGCTGAGAGAGTCAAATCTACGCCTTGAAGCAAGAGTGACTGAGCTGAAGGGTGATGTTCTTCGTCTGGAAGGTCCAACCAATGTCGATGTGGACACAGACGAACTGGACTCTTCTGATGATGGAGGTGAAGGTAGTTAAGAGTATTTTGAGTGAATGTAGTAAGGACTTAAATGTTAAATCTTTTCAATTAATGATTTGTTTGTAAACCTAGTTTCATATGTAATGATATTGTATTTAATGTTTATGATATTACATATGTTTACTTAAATTTGTTGTTACTTTGTGTTTGTGTAATCAAACAGGTGATGCTGATCCGTTTAATGTCCAACCGCTGCAATCAAAAACAGCAGCGGAATATTTCACGTTTTTACTGGACAATCCAGATGAGCAGCAATTCTTCGCAAGTGGAGACTTGGAAGAAGGTGAAATTTCTCACAATTTCACAGAAGAAGAACTGGAACATATGTTTGAGCTATACAATGAAGAAACAGGCAAGTATCTGGCTTTGCCTTCAACAGAACAAACATCTTCTTCGGCTGCTACACCTGACTCAACATCATCCACGGCCGCTGATCCCTCTCAATTCGATGAAGTCGAAATGGAAGACTTGACGCAGGAAGAATATCCAGAGTACTACACGTCTCAAACTGAAGATCTTCCTAACTCGGCAAGCTTCTTTCAAAATGTAACAGAGGAGGAAATACAGAAGAAGGCTGACGAAAGGTCAAACACAATGAAACAGCCTTCTGATGCAGATCAAGCCGATTTCGTTGAGAAAACTGAAGAGTGCAAGAAAGCTTTCAACGCTATTCTTGAGAAGATAAGGTCCAGACGACAAGCAAAGCCGACCATTCCTCACACAATGTCCTATAAGATGAAGGGTCGTAGAACTTCAGGTGAAATAATTGCTTGGGCGTGTCTGAAGGATCTTAATTGCATTGCTGTCAAGAGAGAAAAAGGGGTTGAGTACTTTCAACGTATCACTGACTTGAAGACTCTTCCTACTTTTGATCTAAACCGTCTTAACTATCTTGATATGCTTTATGCAAGTTCATCTCCATTTGCAACGTATTATCAGAGTGTATTGCGAATGGAATACAGCTCAAAATGGAAGATGATCACTCCACAAAGGCCAAAGAGATATACAAGTAAAAGGGAGATCGATCCGATCACCAACAGGCCAAAGATTGTTTTGAAGTACATGCCACCACTCACGATGAAGAAGATTCCTCTAAGAAAGATGAAGCAGGACTTCTACAAAGCGTTCAGGCATTGGTACTATGACGGAAGACTGCATGAAGCAGTCATCGTGCTCAACGACAATGGAAATTGGAGCACAATTCGTATCTTTGATCCTATGTGGCTCACAAACTTGTCACGGGAGGACGTCTACACGCTGTACAAGACAGAGATTCTCTACGCCCCCGAAGACATGGAGCAAGCTTTAACGTATAGAAATGTCATTAGGATCTGCTTTGCCTATGACATACATGCAGGATCAAATTGGAAAGAGCAACAGAAGAAGTATGCACAAGAGACTGAAGCTTAATTGTCATGTTTATTTTGTTTCTTGTTGTAATGAAAGGTTTAATCTTCTGGTTGTAATTGTTTTTGAGTTGAATGTAATTTGTTTTGGAACATTGTGATAGATTGTGCTTAAATGTTTATCTAAAGTTTCAATTGACAGCTTCTCAGGATATGCGGAACCTATGGTAAGTCTGACTGACTGGACCGTTTGATCCTGAGAGAACTTCATGATGAAAGGAGTTCGTGGATGCAACATGCGCACCATTAGCTTTGAGAAAAGAGAGAGTGAGATAACTCCAAGGGGGAGTTACGATCGAGCAAGAGAACTCGATTGATTGTAAGTAAATAGAACTGGCTCCAAGGGGGAGTTTGTTAGGACATGAAATGTCATGTGTATGTCCCCAGTTCTATCAGGATGGTTCGATATGAAGATAACGATCGTGAAACTAAGTTAACGGACTGAAAATGTCAAAAGAAACTGATTCGATCGAATCAGTGACTGATTCGATCGAACCAGGTCTCGTTCGATCGAATGAGAGACTCATTCGATCGAACCAGTTTTCGATATATAAACGAAACTTAGGAAATTTCACAAGAGAACACATTCTACACACAGTCACGAACCACCACTCTGCTGAAATACTCTCTGCCCGTTCTTCACGTGTCGGTCCTTTCCTCCGTCCCTAGGTGTCAAACCGTCTTAGGAATCGTTACCGCGCGTTGTTGATCACCACCGAATCGCCGTGTTAGAGGATTCCGCACTCTAACACGTTGCCCCGTGAATCGTTGGGAAACCGTGTCCCGCACCGGTCCGACAAAGTCTGATATACGTTTAACGCCGTTGATCTCTAGTAAATATAAAAACCGTGGTTTATCAAATGCTTTAGTGAAGAGATCAGCGCGTTGTTCCTGAGTGGGGATTTTTATCACATCGATTAACTTCTTTTCGTAGCAATCACGAAGGAAGTGATATCGAATTTCGATGTGCTTCGTTTTGCTAAAATGGACCGGATTTTTGGTAATTGAAATTGCAGCAGAATTATCAATATATATGGGAGTAGTAGAACATTCAATACCGTAGTCACGCATTTGTTGCTGAATCCAAATAACTTGAGAACAGCAACTGGCAGCCGCAATATATTCCGCCTCAGCTGTTGAAGTGGAGACTGACGTCTGCTTTTTGCATTGCCACGTTACTAAACGACTTCCAAAGAACTGACATCCTGCTGTTGTTGATTTGTAATCGAGTTTACAACCACCATAGTCCGAATCACTGTACGCATGTAGATCAAAGTTATCATCATGAGGATACCAAAGACCCCAATCTGGAGTACCCTTCAGATAACGCAAAATTCTTTTGACTGCAATCAGATGGGAGACCTTCGGCTTTGACTGGTAACGTGCACAGAGACACGTAGCAAACATTATGTCTGGCCGAGAAGCAGTCAGGTACATTAGAGATCCGATGATCCCTCTATAGTGAGTTGGATTGATCAATTCACCCTTCTCGTCAGGATTAATCCCGTGATTAACCTCTAAAGGAGTTCCCTGTGAAGAAGAACTCAACATCTCAAACCGTTTCAAGATGTCATTGACGTATTTTGTCTGGTGAATGAAGATACCGGAATCTTTTTGATCAACTTGAAGTCCTAAGAAGAACTTCATCTCACCCATGGAGCTCATTTCAAATTTTTCTTTCATCACTTGTTCGAACTCCTTACAAAGTGTTTTATTCGTGGACCCGAAGATGATGTCGTCCACGTACACTTGTACCATAATTAGATCTCCTTCTTTTTCTTTTGAGAA
Organism: Bidens hawaiensis; assembly: GCF_021521415.1. NCBI lineage: Eukaryota > Viridiplantae > Streptophyta > Magnoliopsida > Asterales > Asteraceae > Bidens > Bidens hawaiensis. Next base: position 47,086 of record NW_027504937.1, read on the forward strand.
TAGTGTGCAGTCAATGGTTCCCCTTCTAAACCCGTTGTTCAGAAGGTGTTTGGATAGTTCTTTATACCAAGCTCTCGGGGCTTGGTGAAGACCGTACAAAGCCTTGTTGAGCAGATAGGCTTTGTCCTTGTGATATGGGTCTTCAAAACCTGGAGGTTGTGCCACATATACGGTCTCTTCGATGTGACCGTACAAAAAGGCACTCTTGACGTCCATTTGATATACTTTGAATTTCTTGAAAGATGCATACGCCAAGAACATCCGGATTGCCTCCAAACGAGCAACCGGAGCATATACCTCATTGTAGTCTAGGCCTTCGATTTGCCTAAACCCTTGGACCACCAGGCGGGCTTTGTTGCGAACAATCACTCCACGATCGTCACGTTTACATTTTAGTACCCACTTAGTGCCAATTTTCTTCTGTCCTTTGGGGAGATCCACCAGCTTCCACACACCAAGTCTTTTAAACTGCAATAATTCCTCTTGCATGGCTGAGACCCAGTTGGAATCTTTCAGCGCATCGGTGGTGCTGTGTGGTTCTTCTTGTGCTAAGAAGCATTCATGGGCATTAAGAGCAACTGATCCTGACTCCATCATTTCTGTGTAGAGACCAAAATTCAGCTGTCGCCGAGTTTTGACACCCTGTTGAAAGTCCCCTATAATGTTGTCTTGTGGATGATCACGTTCAGTCCTAACAACCGGATTGTCAGAAACGACAACATTTTGTTCCAAGTTAGTTAAGTTCGGCTCAGGAACTGGAGCGGATTGTGGTGCCTCTGAAGTAGACGTTAGAGGCTGATCTGCATTCGGCACTTCTTGATTTGACGATGAAGGTTGTGACGTAACCTGAGTTGGTGCCGATTGTACATCATCTGCTGGAGATTCATCTTCAGATTCAGATTCGGAAGATTCTTGAACTTGATCGCTAGACTCTGTGGAGGAAGATGATGACGGACCAGGATGAGTTGAAGATTGCAAAGATTCATCAGGAGGTGCATTTTGCGCCTCATACATCATTTGAATAGCAATCTCATACAGATTGAATGACTTGAACAGTTTGTCATAATCAAACAACCAGTCTTCTCCTGTCCCCTTGGCTGGTTCTGTGTAGCGTTGAACATCGACATGGTACCATTCTTCAACTAATTTTGTTGTTCTGTTGAAGACCCTTTTGAGAGGTATGCTGTAACCCAGAAAATAGCCGTTGATGATCTTCTCCTCGAACTTATTATCGACTTGCCTTTTAAGTAACGTGCAAAGAGCCCCGAATGGTTCCAGGTGCTCTAAGTTAGGCCTTCGTCGTTGAAGAAGCTCGAAACTTGTCTTGCCGTGGCGCTTGACGATGCCTACCCGATTTAATGTGAAACAGGCGTTGGCAATTGCCTCACTCCAAAACGTAACAGGTAACACTGAGTCGGCTAACATTGTTCTTGCTGTCTCGATTAACGTACGATTTTTCCTTTCAGCAACCCCGTTCATTTGTGGAACATATGGGGCACTGAACTCCTGAACGATCCCTTTTTCTTTGCAGAAATTTTCAACATTCGCATTTTTAAATTCTGTACCGTTATCTGACCGCATTCTTCGAACCTTCAGATTGTATTGAGACTCAATAGTTGTAACCAGCAGTTGTATACACCCAAACGTTTCTGATTTTACTTTCAAGAAAAACACCCAAGAGAATCTAGAATATTCATCAGTAACCACTAGACAGTATGAGTGCCCAGAGATACTTTTGACGCTTATTGGGCCAAAAAGATCCATATGAAGGAGTTCCAACGGAATATCAATTGAGTGGAAACTCTTAGACTTGTGGGACCTTTTTATCTGCTTTCCGGCTTTGCACTTCACACATGAATCAGGGAGACGAAAACTTCTCAGATTAACTCCCTCAACTAGTCTGCGGTGCACAAGCTTGTTCATGTTCCTGACATTTATGTGTCCCATCCGTCTATGCCATAAGACAGTATCACGTTCGGATGCCTTGGACACGAAACATGTCGCCGTTGGAGACGTTGACCCTGCCTTAGCCATATCCAGAATGTAAAGATCACTCTGGCGTGCAGCTGACATTAAAACCTTGTCTTCAGGAAAGTTGAAATCCTTAGGCAAGATGTGGCAATCTCGGTCGTCAAACATAACTTTGAAACCTTTGTCGCAGATTTGACTTATCGACAACAGGTTGTTCTCCAACTCTTTGATGAAATTTACTTTCTCAAACGAAATTCGCCCATTAGACACCATTCCTTGGGCCGTGATATAACCTCCTTGATTTCCTGCAAAGGAAACTGCACCTCCTTTTATTTGTCTGACACTTGAAAGGAGATTCATGTTTCCAGTCATGTGCCTGGAAGCTCCTGAGTCTATGATCCACATGTTGAATCTTGGATCATATAGAGCAACCTGCACACAAAAACAAAAGGTTTAAATATCATTGGAAACCCAAGCCCTTAAGGTCTTGGGTTTTCCATCTTCATCACGAATGAACAATTCAATCCATTTACCCTCATTAACACTGTTTTCAGATTTGACGTTGTTATCAACAGTGTTAGTTTTCTTAGGTTTCCAAAAGTCAGTCTTCTTCTCAGCATGTTTGAGATAGCTGGTTGAAGACTGAGTTTCACTTGTCGAAGTGGAAATACTTGGATCTGAGGGGTTTGGGGATTGGTGTGGTGAGGTTGGCTGAGGTTTCCGAGGAGAAACCGACCTCGGTGTGTGAAACCGTTCTTGACCTTGAATGTCAATGGTCGGTCGCCTCCTAGGAGGTGACTTGACATACCTCGGATCCGGAGTCGATATGTACTGCTTAGGATCCGTGTACTTATAGCAAAATCTTGCTATATGCCCTACCTCTCCACACGAAAAACAGTAGTTTCTCCCCCTTTGACTTGGTGGAGAGAAATAACTCTGGTTTTGTCTGTTATCATAGTACCCCCTGGATTTGACATTTTGGGGTGAAGTTTGTCTAGGAGGGTGTTTTGGGAAATTATGTTTTTCATTAACGTTACCCTCCTTTACAAACTGGGTACTATGTTCCACATAGACTTTCTCAGATTTAGGATTAAACTTTTTCTTCTGAGAACTTCTTGTTGTTGTTGCCTTTGACTTAGATGGTGGTGGGCCCGATTTAGTTGTGGAACCTAAGTCTGTGGCATCAACATTTTGTTTGGACTCAGGAGCCGGGTCAATGACTTCTTTACCCTTAGACTTAGAAATTTGGTTTGTGTCCTCGGGTATATAATCATTTGATTCATCATCCGGCACAGCTCCTGGTGTGCTTGAAAATTGATTCAGGATCGGGGGTGGGACATTGTTATATCCCACGCCTCTTTCCTTTTTGCCTCGGAACTCGGGAATGATGTGTTCTAATAAATAAGATGAATTTGAGTAACTTTTTAATTTGAAATTCAATGATTCAAAATCAGCTTTCAAGTTTTCCAATTCTTTTTTCAAAACATTATTCTTATTTATGTGAAAATTGATAGAGTCTTGTTGATTCAGAACACATATTTCAAGTTCCTTGTTCTGACGCTTAAGGCTATCAATCTTTTCTTTAAAAACAGACTCTTTCTGCTTCCAAGCCTTATTCTGTGCAAGCGCGTCAGTCAGTTCCATTAAAGATCTTGAGGCTGCTTGTTTGTAAGCCTCGAGATCTTCAATTCTCTCTTTTAGAGATTGAATTTCTTGTTCATACAATTCACATTTTAAACATTTAACATTTTCTGGTTTGGGAGTTGATGGGTTAGAACTTACCTTGGCATTTGATGTCTCTGCCATGAATGCAAAGCAAAGATTCCCAGCTTTTTCCAGAAACGATGCAGAAGTTGCTTTAGACTCTACTTCGTTGACTTCTTCAACTTTAGCAGCCTCTGCGGGAATTGTCGAACATGGAGATGTTTGAGGAACATTTGACTCTTTTTCGTGATCCTCCTTAATCTCCAAAGATACCACTTCAACCTCAGGTTCTCCTTCATGGACTTCAGCAGCTGGTTCATCGACAGACTCTGTTTTAAGCGAGGAAACAACAGACTCTGTTTCAGAGTTTTCATCTACTACTGTGACATCAGCCATGTTGATGCTCAAGTTCCATGTCTCGCCTTCATCCCCTTGAACTGCAAGAGCAGTTTCGTTGTTGATGTCGACGTTGTTTGCTGCGGTTTGATTTTGAGGGACCAGTTGTCTCTCAAGGTTGACAGTTGCAGCTGCTGCAGCAGGAGTGGATGATGATGAAGTGGTTCGGAAGGGATATTGGTGACCTTCCCTTCTTGGCTTCGAGCACTCCTTGGCAAAGTGACCAAGTTCGCCACAGTTGTAGCATTTTACTTTGCTTTTATCAAAGCCGAACTTGGATTTGTTGTTTATTGAGAGGGCCTGACCTGTTTTCTTCGTCCACTTTCTGGCCCTTCGGAACGCACTGCCAAGAGCCCACATAATGTCTATGCGTTCCATATCATCTTCGTCAAGCTGTTCATAGTCATCGCTGTCCAGATGACTATTTCCTAGCTTACCCGCCACCATTAAACTGTAGGACTCAATTATCGTGCCTAGAGTTGCCATGTGTTCTTTGGCAACCTCCACTGTTACTGTTCCCAAGCCTTCAGTATTCAACGTTGCTTTCTCCGTTGACTTGGGTCCGGAGTTAGTACTTGAGTTTCCAGAAGTTGATAGTGGGACGGAAGATCTCGTTTCAGTCCCCTTTGATTGATTTGACGTTGAGGAGACAAAAGCAGTCTTCATCGGAGCATGATCAGTTGAATCTGACAAAGGAGGTTTTGACATGTAAAGTGATTTGTCAGAAGTTGATCTCGGTTTTCTGGAAGAGGCTCTTAGTTCAGCCTCTTCGTGTCTGATTTCTTTAATAAAATCAGACAGGAGAATCGTCTCCAGCTGATGACTTCTTCTCATTACTGTCAGGAAGGTGCTCCAGCTAGGTGGAAGTCCTTGTGCAAGACATCTAACTTTCTCAGTCCCTGTAGTTTTGACGTTATAGGACTTGAGTTCTGACATTAGATGGTAAAATCTCGACAGTAACGACTCAATATCTTCTCCCGACTCTGGACTAAACAGATCAAATTCACGCTTGAGCTCCCGTGCGTGAATTTCTCTAAGGGAATCAGATCCTTCACATCGGTCAACCAGTGCGTTCCAAAGAGTTGACGCTGTAGTAAACTGGTTAAACTGATGAAAAAGATCAGTGGAGAGTGCTTGTGATAGTAAGGAGAAGGCTTTCTTCTCAGCATCGAAGGCTATCTTTTGTTCTTCAGATAGCCTAAAGTAGCTCAACGACTCACCATCATCATTCGTTGGATGCACCCAACTTGTCTGGACAGCTTCCCAAAGTCCAGGATTTACACCTGTTATATGAATTTGAAATCTTGTCTTCCAGGTTGTAAATTCGTTTAAAGTCATTAGCTTTGGTGGCTTGTTATAGCTTCCCGATTCAGAATCACTTTCGAGAATCGATTGAATCCTCTTGTTGGTACTCGAACTTGTAGCCATCTTTGTTTCTTTGCTTTGACGTTTAACTGTTGATCGAATGAGTTTGATTCGATCGGATGAGTGACCTATTCGATCGAATGTGTTCTG
>NW_027504938.1:0-58087 GCF_021521415.1 Bidens hawaiensis
AATACCAAAACACTTTAGAAAAATCCCAAATTTTTCTGGGATGATCTCTGTCATCCTCATAACTTCCTGGAATTTTTCCAGATTTTAAAACTCATTTTCAAGCCATTTTCACCCAAAACCGAGCTAGAAAGCCCTAGAACTCGTTCTCACCGAAAAGCCTACTTAGACTTTTCCCAACTGAGCTCAAATTTTGTGGGTGACTTTTATATGTTATAAAAAGCTTATCTTAAATTTTCCGGAATTTTTCATCATGTTTTGCTATTTTTCACTATTTTTGGCCAAAACCGAGCATTAAATTCACCAAATATTCATCTTTTATCCAAAAATTACCAAAAATTCACAGATCTCATTATTTTCATGTGTAGATCATCTCTGTGAAATTTCGTGACCCGACTCTAAGCACACGAAAATCTGTCCCAAATTTCATAAACCACACGAAAACCGAACTATTTTGTGTTTTCTAGCTTTAGATCGCAAGGATCTCGGTTTCTAGCCTTTGCTAGCCGCTAGATACAACACTTACAAGCACATCAACACCACACCAAGCAAGTTATACCCACAATCAAGCCATTTCTTTCCTAGTGTCGGTTAAAACATCAAAACAACGATTTTGACCGTAAAAATCCGTTCTCGACTCTTTTTACTCACTTCTTGGACCAAGATCCCTTGTATAACATGTATACATCTCTTGATCATGCAAGAGTCGGTTTCATCTCGGGTTTTCACCCGTCTTTCACATGGAAAACTCATTTGACAAGATTTCAACCGTAAAAATTCATTCTAAACACTTTTAACTAATTACTTGGATCAAGATCCTTTGTATAACTTGTATACATCCCTTGATCACACGAGAATCGGTTTTATCTCGGGTTTTCACCCGTCTTTCACATGGAAACCTCCTTTTCTCAATATTATAGAGTTATAAACAAGAATCAAGTATTAAAACATGTTTTATACCTTCAAATCCTTAGTTGGAGATCAAAAAATTGGATGGAGGTTTGAAGATTTGAGAGAGTTTGAGAGAGTATTGATGTAAAAAAAAATGAAATGAAATGTATAAGGGTGTGTAGAGGGCCGGCCTAATGGAGGTGTTGGGGGGGGCCCCACAAGTTCAATATTAGCCACACATTTGGATTACACAATCCGGATAATGTTGTGGATAGTCTGGTTCAGTTCGTTTCTCGTTTAAACTCGTAATTCGGCTTGAAACGAAATTAAAATGGTCGTTTTTCGGGTTAACATAAAATTTATATAAAACTGATTTAAAAACTTTAAAAACTTAACCCATGACATTAAAACATCATATTATTAATAATTACGCATCTTTTTCGGCTTGATTGATCGTCTCTTGCTTGATTTGGTGTTAAAGGTTTCGTTTAGCGTACCGACGTACCATTAAATCGAAATCCTTTTTCTGTGCTATAATTCACCTATCCCGAAGCATTCATACCTCGTAAACATCACTAAACATTATATACTTCGTCTATAATGAAATTCCCGATTCGTTCGGGTTTCAATAACCGATCATTGATTAATTGTAATTCCAATACGATTCACTATATAATTGAGTATGATTCATACTGTGAACCATATATATTCGTATCAATGTGCTATAACTCATATAATCAATATTAAATAACACGTAAATAGTATATTCCGGCTAGGGTATACCTGGATTTGCCGGAATCGTTACATCTCACCACAACCAAAGCACGGATCCTCAGCGCTAACCTTTAGCTTCTTGAGTTTGGGTTCCGCCTTTGCCTTTCCCTTGAACTTGCCCTTGACGTGTCCCTTACCTTTGGCAAGCTTTGCTTTAGGTTCCGGGTGATGCCTCTTCACCGATTGTGTTTCTTCCATATGACATGCATGAAACACTTTAACCTTTTCAAAGCGTTCCACCCTGACTTAAGTAAGGAACATTTACTTAAGTTGGGTGATCATGTCATATGCCCCATGATTTTCAAAACCCTTTTGAATCTCAGGAATCATAGTTCCCAACATGAGACAAGAAACTTGCACCGAATCCTCGGTGTATTTTAACCAATCGTTATAGGCATCTAAATCGTCAATGTTTGGTTCATCGGGAATAGGATCGTCCAATATGTAGGATTTCTTTTCTTGTTTGAGAACAATTCTGAAATTTCGATACCAATCCATATCAAGTATAGAACTTAGTGATAGGTTATTCACGGGTGGGATAATTGCGTTATGTGGATTGTTGATTGCGGACATCTACACAATTTAACAAAGTTCACTTTTAGTATTTTCGATATCAATAAATTTTAATCTTTAATACCCTTTATGTCTTTAAGACAATTAATGAAAAAAATCTAGAATCCAACGTTTCATTCAAATAGTAGTTAGGTGACCTTTATCCCACTATTCAAATTAACAAGGTAGTCAACGTTTGACAATTGCAACCCTTTTCAACTTCTAGTTTTATGGGATCGGTTAAACATCATATGTTTTATTGGCATGTTTAATCCCATCAACACCTTTGAACGCCATGTGTCAGTGACCCTATTCACATGGTTTCCAAATCAAGTCGTCCTACTTACACACACGTGTGAGTTTACATATACAAGTGGTTAGGTGACCCTCATCCCAAAAGTATTGTAAAACCACCTTAAGATCACAAGTTTTCTTAAATGTGGTTAAGTGACTCTTACCCCACATCAAGTCTACAAGTGACTTAAGTGTTGTATAAAAGGATGGTGTTTAACTTGTTTTTAAAAGGGATTTAAGTTTTCTAATATTCTAGATTGGAAAACTATGTACCTTGTATTTGCATGCATTAAAATGTATGGTACTTTATTTGAAAACCCATTTTCAAAGTTCCTTTTAATAAAACCCATTTTATTGTGAAATCATTATCCTTTAATAAAACCAATTTTATTACCTAATGATTTCTAAGGAACCAATTTTATGCAAGTTGTTGATATTAAGTTTGTTAATTATCCTTATCCAAATAAGATAAAACAAAATATATAAATCAACCATGCAAGCATAAATAAACAACCACAAGTTCATAACCTTAGCCACCTAATCTTGCCCACACTTGTTGACCGAAACAAGTGTTCCAAAAGGTCTCTCCTAAAGGACGAGAAATGACACAAGGCATGTGTCGGTGAACTCCCACTTGATCCCGCATCCATATGCTTCAAGTGTCCACCTTGTGTTGTGACCTTACCACTTTATTTGGGCTTCCAATTAGGCTCCAACTTCAGCTCCTTGCTTCCTTGGGCCTCCATGTTTGGGCTTTGGCCTTTGGGCTAAAATCCCATCTTGGACCATAAGGTCCATTAAGGCCCAAAACAAAACCGTAACCTTGTTGCATCTCCTTTTACAAAAAATATATCCTATTACATTTTTCTCTAGTAAAAGAAATACAACTAATCTACTTATTATTACAAACCAATATGAATGAATAAATAGATTACAAACCCAAATAAAATAATATTACAACCAAATTGAATATTGAATAAATCACAACACAAACACACATCCAAACACAAGGTCATGGATAGGTTATGAACATCCAAATGCACATCAAAATATCTAAGTATTACATGTCTAAAATGGCCCCCCTTGTGAACCTCAAACTTTCGGCCAAGGATAAGAAAAACCGAAAGTTTCGGGTTTTGTCCAAACAAAACATCCAATCATCCAAATGACTTAATTCTTCAAGATTATCACATGCATGTAAAGTATAACCTTGAAGAACCAAGGGGTAACCAAAAGCCCCAAAATATTTCGGCCATATGGTGAACCCCACCATAAAACCCGAAAATTTTTAGATCTATTGATGCATGTATCCGTATAAGCAGCTCTTGATGCCATTGTTGGGTTTTAACAAGATTATCAAAGCCATATAAACCCATTTATATGAAAAACGCAGCGGATTAAAAGTTTTAAATCTTGTTATAATGATTGATATAAAACCCGTTTTATATGTAAAACTAAAGCCCCGGATCCTTATAAGAATTACATGCATACCAAAACTATCAACCATAGGGGGTTTATGTAATACAACCTTTTAAGAGGCAAGAATATGAAGGAGATGACGGTTTGAATGGCTAGCCTTCGATGGAGAAGAGCCTCAAGCTTGTATACCCTCCAAGCCTTCAACAAACACCTTGCTTGCTAGGATTTAATGACTCTTGCACTTGAAAGATAAAACCCCTCTTGTGTTCTTCTTCGTTGAACCGATTTTGGAGAGAAGAGAGAGAGGATAGAGTGTTACAATATTGCATGTAATATGGTTGGTCATGTTGTGTTGTGTCCCAAGAAGTATTAATAAGAGAAAATTATATTTAAACAAAAGGTTGGGAATTTTCCCCCCAATATGCTGGTCCTACCAGAATATATATTTTCTCTTTCTTCCTGGCAGCAAACTAATACCCCATTTACTAGTCTCAAGACTAATATTCTATATACCAGCTGCAGGACTAATACTCCATGTATTAGTCACTGCTCTATTGAAACTTTGTGACATTTAACACTTTTAACATGACATAAGTTTCATCCAACATACCACAACCATTATCATATATATATATATATATATCTAATATTATTTAGCCAAATTAACTAATATCATAAGATAATCTTTCTAAATAAATAATCCTTATAAATTATTGATTCCTTATATGCAAATATTTAGAAACCCATTTTCTAAATATCATAAGTGCTAATACTTATTTGTTAGATCATATCTACGATAAATATTATGGTGTTTATCTAGCTTGTTATTGGGTATGACCCGACTTGGATCATAACATGCTAGCCACATCAACTCTAATATGTGTCTTGGGCAGACCGATTCCTACACAAGTGCACAATCAAAATCAAGAACAAGATCAAGCAGACAATAATCAAGTCAATCAAGAAGTGCAAGATGATCAAGTTCAAAATGAGAAGATCCAAGCAACCAAAATGAAGAAGAAGAGTCTGAATCAAGAGAAGGGTTTCAAGATTTGTTTGAAAGAATGAATCTAGAAAACACTGGTGCATCAACAATAAGACAGAACAATGAAGAAGCACCTAGAATTGATAGTGAAACAACTGATTTGGTCATTGAAGAACCAGAACTCAATGAATCAAATCTTGACACAAATGTGTCTACTGATGTGATAATTCATGCCCCTTATGTTGAAAAAAATCATCCTTCTGAACATATCATTGGCAATATATATATGAAAGGGTTACAAGAAGTCACTCTAAAACTGCAAACATTTGTTTGTACTCCTGCTTTCTATCCCAAATAGAACCAAAGAATATTGTTCAAGCACTAAAGGACAACAGTTGGGTACAAGCAATGTGTCACACCCTCAAAATCCACTAACGGAGTTTTACCGTCAGAGGGTGTGAACTAACAGGATCGGAATCATTAGTTATAATCAAACCATAAGTAAAGTTTTCAAACCACGAAACATTTGAGTGTAAATAAGTGCGGAAGCGTAAAATCATAAACCAAGTGTTGCGTCACGCAGGACGACTTAAAACCCAATTGATAAAAGTTTAAAAACAAGTTTGCAAAAACGATAGAGTTCAAGGTAATGCATGATCCTATACCGCGCGCCCGCCTCGGCTACCTGAGAATAACATACTAATAGTGTCAACACGGGGTTGGTGAGTTCACAAGTTTATATAAATAAAGCGTTTGCGTTTGCGTTTTGCGTTTGCGTTTTGCGTTTGCGTTACCAGATAATGTTAAATCAATTATATATCTATAGGTAGCTAGCCTATAAAACAAGTATTACTAAGTGTTCGACACCGAAGCTGACTGTTTATCAATTGCCTTGCCACCATGTCTATCCAGACCATGGAAAATGTGTTAGCCAAGATTACACCCGCTTGACCTCCAGTCGAGTTTAGCGTTGGGTGGGGTTTGTCAAACCCAGTAGTACTACTCAACAGTGACTCGCTATTATCCAATACTAAACGGTTCGATGTTATGAAGGACTTTTGTTGTTTCGTTTGCCACTTAGCCTTTACAAGTGATATATAACTAAATAACAAAATCTAAAGCGTTTTGGAGTATGTTATCTCCCCCAAGTAAAAAGCGTTTAAAAGAGTAAAAGGGGAACGTGAAACTCACTGTTTGTGAAGAATTCAAAAACAAGTCAACCAAGAGATGCGCGTCACAGAAAATCCTCACAAGCGTTCTAAAACAAGAATGAGATTTTCTAAGTGTTGGAACTATTATTGAGTCTCTAGACTCGGCACATAATACCTATGCATAAGATAAGTTTCGTGTTTCGTTTGTGAATTGTGTGTGACTCAACAAACACATTGGTGATACGTTACATGTGTGAACAACTACTTACGTGTCAAAGATTAATACTGTACATTACTAGCAATCATTCCCCACAAGGGCAATTTAGTCAAAAACATGGCAATTATCTAGCAACAAGCACGTTTCATGTATTTTCATATAGTTCAGCAGCTAGTTCTATCAGGATAGATTTCTACTTGAAAGATTACTCTATTCAACAGATCATAACATATCAATTAATTCACCAAATATTGTCACAAAAGCACACATGAGTTAGGTTTCCAGAACTATTTTTATTGTATTTTTATTCCACAAAGATTTCTCACAATAGTCAAAACATTACAGTAAACTCACAGCAGTCAGAATCATGCACAACAGAATGTTATTTGTTATTCCCGTTAAATGAAAAATTCAATTAATGCAAGACCAATTGGTTAGTTTCCTAACTCAATTTATTTTCTTCCAGAAGTGGAACCAACCCATTTGGTTTTGTAGTTTATGAGATATCTTAGTCGCAAAACAGCCTAACAGCAGGTCTCCCAAATCAGCCTTGCACAACAGTTTTATAAAATAATAAAAACAGACTCTTATACGTCCAAAAATTACAAACTCAGATTTTTCAGAAACTAGACTCGACCTAGTATACTGTAGAATCAACAATAGTATCAAAAAATAACATTAACATCGAGTACAGCCGTCCAAACACGAATTCAATAATCTGTCCAGCATCAGTTTTCATCAAAACTCAATAAACAATTAACCTATGAACTAACAATCATGCATGTAACCCTAAATCATCAACAAACAACATGTTTAACACATAGGGTTTATGATTACAGGTTTAATCATACAATTAAATGATAGAATGGATTAGATATGGTGTTTATATTACCTAATTAGCTTCTTAACTCTTCGATCAAGCTTGAAACCGACTTGTATACGTGTGTGTGTGTGTGTCTTGTGGCTCGGTCGACGAGAGAGGAGAGGGGAGGGGGGCTGCCGCCAGGTGAGAGGGGAGGGAGAGAGGGGATTAGGGTTTATGTTATTAATATGTTGTTTATATATATAATTATGTTTCACTTAACCCCCTTAAGCTTCTAATTAATCAATTTCTAGCATAACATAGACTTTTGCATCTTGAGTTAATGTTTTAGATATGAATATCAAATAACACATAAACCTAACACATAATTCTCAAATACTTATTGTTTGGATGTTTGTCGTTTACTCACCAATGGTTTGCGTCAACTCGTTTGCGTTTCGGTGCAATCCCGAAAGACTACATGTGTAGTGATTGTCAAGCGTCATATAAAACCCTAGTTTAAATGTAATGCGATGTGCGTTATAGATCAAGTGATCTTAAGTTTGAATTGACGGAGTTTGAATTAACGAAGTTAGCCTGAAATTGACGAGTGTCACACAATGCAAGAGGAGTTGGCTCAATTAAGAGATTTACAAGTTTAGGAACTAGTAGATAGGCCAAGAAACAGATATGCAATTGGAACAAAATGGGTGTTTAGAAACAAAAGGGATGAAAGGGGTATTGTGATTAAGAACAAAGCCAGACTTGTAGCTTTGGGATGCCTACAAGAAGAAGGGATTGACTATGAGGAAGTCTTTGCACCAGTTGCAAGACTTGAAGCAATAAGAATTTTCTTAGCTTATGCTGCCTCAAAGAATATCAGGGTATTCCAACTTGATGTCAAATCTGCATTCCTAAATGGAAAGATAGAAGAGGAGGTGTATGTTTCTCAACCACCAGGTTTTGAGGATCATATATATCCTAACAAGGTGTATAAACTAAACAAAGCCTTGTATGGACTACATCAGGCTCCTAAAGCTTGGTATGATGAACTGTCAAATCACCTACTTGAAAATGGTTTCCAAAGGGGAGCTATTGACAAGACCCTCTTTTACAAAAAGAAATGAAAATATTTATTAGTGTTACAAGTTTATGTTGATGATATTATTTTTGGTCAACCAATGAACAGATGTGTATGGAGTTTGAAGAGGTAATGAAGTCCAAGTATAGCATGAGTTCAATGGGAGAAATGAACTTCTTCCTTGGTTTACAAGTCCAGCAAAAGGCTGATGGGATATTCATTTACCAGTCTAAGTATGTACAAGACATACTTGACAAATTCAAGTGCAATGATTTGAAGACAACTTTAACTCCTATGGATTCAAAAGAAAAGATGGTAGCTGATGAAAAGGGGGAGCCAGTGGATGAGCATGAATACAGAGCAAAAATTGGATCACTGATGTGTCTAACTGCTTCAAGGCTTGATATCATGTTTGCTGTGTGTGTCTGTGCTAGATTCCAATCAAGTCCTAAGGTTTCTCACATGAATGCAGTCAAGAGGATCTTTAGATATATGAAGGGAAGACTTGATTTAGGAATTTGGTATCCAAAGAACCAGTCTTTTGATCTGATTGCCTACACAGACAGTGATTATGATGGCTGCAATATAAGCAGGAAGTCAACTTCAGGTCGATGTCAATTTTTGGGTGATAGATTGGTGTCATGGCAATGCAAGAAGCAGACAACAGTGTCAATCTCAACTGCAGAAGCTGAATATATTGTTGCATCTGCCTGCTGTGCACAAGTCCTCTGGATCCAAAATCAGATGCTGGATTATGGTTTGAACTTTCTAAACACCCCTATTTACATTGATAATACTGCTGCATCTTTTATTGTTAAGAATCCTGTGCAACATTCCAAGACCAAGCACATTGAAATTAGACATCACTTTAGAAGAGATTGTAGTGAAAAATGTTTAATTGAGGTAAAAAGAGTTGATATAAGTGAGAATTTGGCTGACCTATTCACAAAACCACTTGATAGAACCAGGTTTAAATTTCTTCTAAAAGCCCTGGGAATGATCAACTCTAATGAAGTCTGACTTTTGATGTGTGCTTGATTGAGCAAACTGACTATTTTTTCAAAGTTTTGTTGAATGTTGCCTGTGTGAATATGTTTGAATATGATACTTTTGATGTTAACTGATATGTGCTTATTTGACTATATATGCAAAATTAGGTATCCTTGATACTTTTGCTTGTTTATCAGTTGATATGTGTATGATGTCATGATAAGTGTTTTGATATGATTTATGTGACTGTGCATGCTTATCTGACATCTTTTCTTAAATGTTTGAATATGTGTGTTATCTGATCTGATGATGTTTTTGAATAGGATAGACTATGCATCTTAGTTATGTCTGCTTGTTATGATAATATCATTGATGATTAAGATTTGAATATGTTGCAACTGTTTGTGTCAAAATGTGTTTTTATGAAAAAGTTAAATGTTCAAATGAATTTTCAAATGAAATGTTGCATAATCACAAAATTTTGATCAAAACATGAGCATGTTGTTAATGGTGTTGAGATATGATAAGACTATTCAGTTCAAGCTTTAAAGAAGCTTAAAAGGATTTTCAATGGAAAGTCTCAAAAGAATTACTTTTGCTGAAAATTATGACATTTGCACAAATCTGAGGAGCATATACTTGTATATGTTTGGTCCTATCATCTACTTGTTGATTTGAAAGGATAGCTATTAGTCCAAAGGCTGAAAGCATTTGGGGCAATTGTAATTTATTCTTTCACTTAAAATTATGTCATAGACTCTAAGCCAAATGGACATATACTTATGTGTGTGTTTGGTCCTGCTGACTACTTGTAGACTGTCAGGATAGCCATTAACCTGGAGGCTGAGAGTATTTGGGGTGATTGAATCTGTTAATTGGGAAATGATAGTACATTGACTACTTAGCCAATCATATGGATTTAATAGGCTGAAAGGGCACTTAGTACAGTCATTAACATGTATGGTTGCTTTCCCATGATGTGTAAAATCCAAGGTGATATAAACTTAAAGAAACTGCTAAGATTTATGTGGAGTTACATTGTTGTCTATGCATGTTCCAAGATAAATCTTTTCAAATGATAGGCAGAAAAGTGATTATCTAGTCATACACGAGCCCGTTGGTGTTTGGTCCCCAAATGAAGTATCTTATTAAGAATGACAAAGAACAAATGTGAACAAAATTATTTTAAATAATAAATCAACCAAAAGTTGATAAATGTTCACAAGCTTTTGAGCAAAATACAAACATGAGGGTTAATAACAGAACTACAGGGGTGGAGGCAATAATATAAGTCCTTTAGCATCCCGAATGAAAGGCTTGTTAATTTAAACTGTAAGTCCAACGTTCAACCTCAAATATGTTTGCAAATTTGAAAAGAAAAATCTAATAAATAAGTTCTGTCATTAAAAGTTTTTAAACCAAATCCATGGGGTCAAAGTCAAATCGGGGTGATCTGGAGAAAGCCAAATAAGCTTTGAGAATAGATATGGAGCATCAGAAAACAATATGTGTTATCCATTAAATATTATGCATCATAATTGAACATTAATCATATCACCAAGGAAATGAAATTCATGCTAAGTCTAGACCTGCTGTTAATCTGTCTATACTGTCATAATAATGCTGAGAATGAAGTATTGAGAAAGTTACTTAGTCAATATGATCCCATACTTGAGATCTTTTCAGTAAAAGAAAGAAACTGTTTTGAAAGGAAACATGACTGAAATTTGATCTCTAAATGCACCATTTGCTCTTAAACTATAATCGTTTAATGAAGAATATGGTTGATAATTGGTTTAAGTCAAAAAGTGTTGCATTTTACCTTCAAAAGGTTGAATATGTATTTTCGGGCAATGTTTGATGTTTTATAACCTTTCCGAGCATACTTAGACATTTTGGTCTAAGTTCATAATTTTCGAGCATACTTTGAAAAGTGTATACTTTTCTGGTAGAGTTTACTATTTTATCTAAAATGTAACTCTTCCGAACAAGCTTGATATCTGATTGTGTATGATTAAGTTTTCCAGCAAGTTTTAACAAGTACAAGTTTTTCGAGCACACTTAACTGTTTGAAAGATCTCTTGTTTCTAGCAAGCTTTGCATCTTAAATGTTGTATATGATAATTCTAGCATGCTTTTACTTAGTTTGTATTGGTTTAAGAAATACAACAGTTTACTAGCAAGCTATTTGATATGTTACTAGTTACTAGCAAGCTTCTATATAGTTTAGACTTTCGAGCATACTTAGTGTTTTGTTTGAAGGTATAACTGATTCTAGTAAGCTTTATGTTTTTAAGCGAATGCTTGAATTTGTCTTCGAGTAAACTTCAAATTCTAGCACACTTAATGATTATTGTGAATATGTTTCATTTGAAATTGCAAGTGTTTTCGGGCAAACTTTGTTTTTCGAGCACACTTTAAGTTTAGAGCACACTTTGAAAATTTTTCAAGTGTTCTATCAAACATACTTGGTAATTTCTTACTTTTGCTTTTCGAGAACACTTTGTGTCTAGAACTCACCTCTAGAACACTTTGCTAATTGAAAAATGTTTCGAGCACACTTTGTGTCTAGAACTTAACTAGCACACTTAGCTCATTTGAACAGTTTCTCGAGCACATTATGTGTCATAGTCTACTTGTATGATTATTTCCTACTGTTTACATTTTTCGGGTAAGGTTTGTGATAAGCTGTGTTATGCAGTGCGAGCAAGGTTAATATTTAGGAATGTGTTAAAGATATTTATTTGGGATTCTTAATTAATTCCTAGCAAGGTTGCCTACTTGTTATTTTATACTTGGTTATTAGTCTTGTGATTTATTTCACGAGCAATCTTGTATTTCGAGTAAGCTTCCTTCATTGTAGTTAACTCATTTCTAACACCTAATCAAGCAAGCTTTGTGAAAGTGGAATACACCGAGCATACTTTTAAAAAAACTGACTTTTCCGAGCAAGGTTTGCTAAACTTTATGGAGTTGGATGTTTGTAAGTGTGTAAAATTTTAAATGGATAAGCTTATCGTATGACAGCTATTAACTCACTAAATGACAAAAAGCATTTAAAACCCAATTTTCAAAAGGTATATAAGAGGGAGTGAGAGAAGTTTTTCAACATTATTTTCCCTCTCTCCTTCCACTGATTACACTATAAACTTGTCGAAGAACAGGTTCTTAATGACATTTCTTTCATTCTTCTTCAAATTTATAACCTGAAATTACTTAAAGTTGTAAACTTTAGGACTAATTTCTACTTTGAATGTGTTTGATTATGTTTTTCAGATATGGCGGATGAAGATCAACCGACCTATCCCTTTGAGCATAAGCACAATATGTGCACTCTATTGCAAGTTACACTCGATAATGAAGAAGTGGCTTCGATTATAAGATGGTCGCAACGCTCGAACATCCGTTTTGCTTTAACAGCTAATCCTGTTATTTACAGAAATCACTCACTTGATTTCTGGAGATCGGCGAGATTATCTGATGATGTGAATGGAAGAAGAATTGATGCCACGGTTGCAAATCAGGAAATAAGGGTGAATGAAGCTTTGATTCGAAGGTGCTTGCAATTGAATGATGATAACCCCAACCCAAATCATCTTACAACTGAACAACTACTCAAAGTGTTTGTTAAAACCATAGGTTATCAAGGGAATATACATGATGGGTAATTCCAGAAGGGGATG
Source organism: Bidens hawaiensis (assembly GCF_021521415.1). Taxonomy (NCBI): domain Eukaryota; kingdom Viridiplantae; phylum Streptophyta; class Magnoliopsida; order Asterales; family Asteraceae; genus Bidens; species Bidens hawaiensis. Next base: position 12,837 of record NW_027504938.1, read on the forward strand.
TTCCCCAATATTTAAAAGTTTTTGATCCACCATATCATACATGGATTTGCTCCAAGAAAGGGATCATGGACCATCATGAGTAGGGATTTAGCCAATGCCATTGTTGCGGTGCTATTTGATCAACCATTCAATTTCTCCAGAATGATTTTTGAAGGAATGGTTCAGAATATGAAGAAGACAAACAAGCAGAAGTTTTTGGCTTATCCCATGTTCTTACAGCTCATATTTAATCAAGAGTTAGAGGGATAACCAACTATTGGAATCACCCATGTACTGCAGAACCCTGATACATTCATAATAATTGAGAATATGGCTAGTTCAAGCAGATTTAACCCTGATGAAGTGTATGAAGATTTGCCATGGTTGTTTGTTGATAATATTGAAATTCCTCATTTACATGAGTTATTGTTTGAGGATGAAGAGGATGAGGAGAGTGATGATTCTGAAGGAGATGATGGGGAAGATGATTCAGATGATGATGGGGATGAAAATGATGATGATGTTGGTAATATAGAAGGAGGAGATGCGAATTTTGAAGGCATTGTACAACCTCAGGGGGGAGTATCAGATTATACCGACACCACCATCCACACCATTTGGCACTCCACCACAAACACCACCCTACCCACCATCACCCATTGACCAAACTTACCAAACCCCACCACAAATACCACCTTCCTCTCCACCACCAAATGACCAATCCACACAATCCCCACCCACTCACACACCCATCTTAACCCTAAGCCAAACTGAACCATTACACCAAACCCTACCTCAAACCACAACCCAAACCCCATCTCAAACCACAACCCAATCCCCACCCTAGACCCAAACCTCAAATCCAATACCAGAACCATTCCACACTTCACCATCCAACACCCCTCCCTCAAATGCCTTCCTATTATAAAGAAACTTCAACCTTATTTGCCAAAACATTGATCTGAAGGGAGAAAATTCTGAATTGAGAAAGGAAAATAAGGAGTTGAAGGCTCAGTTGGCTATTGCACTATCAAGAATTCAAACCCTAGAGCTGGAGGTTGAGAAGACCTCAGCTGCCCCAAAACAGGGGGAGAATATTCATGAGCCAACTGATGTTGCTGGCGCTAGTAATGAGGCAATGGTGGATGCAGGTATGAAAACAACTGATGATGATGATTTGACATGTATTCTTAATGCATATGATAAAAGTGAGGAAGAGGACAGTGGTCCAAGATTGATTTTGGAGGATGAGTATGAGGCTGATGAATTTGAAGAAGATGAGCAGAACTATGATGTTAATAATGGAATGATGAATGTTGTGAACAGAGATAGAGATGATGATGAGCTGAGAGGTGAAAGGATAAACATTGATGAAAATGTGGCTACCACTGATGTGGCCACTGATATGCAGACTGATGTCTTGGCTGATATCTTAACTGCAACTAAAGCACCAACTGATGTGATACATGATGATGATGCTGCTACTGAGGAGCTAATACTCACAGAACCTGAAGATGAACAAACAGGCTCCACGAGGGTAGAGCATGATGAGGAGATGGATAACTTGGATAGAGACATTGTTGAATTTTCCTCTGAAACTAAAAGTGACAAGAAAAAAAGATTGGATAAGGGAAAAGCCATTCGTGAAGAGGCAGAGAAGGAGAATGAGAAGGAAGAGGTGGAAGAGGATGAAAGTGTTGCTGCTGCTAGGAGACTCAATCAAGTAGTAAGAGAAACAAAGGAAAGGGAATACATTGCCCATACCTTATTTAAAGAGGAACTAGCAGAGCAGGAAACCCTTATTGAGCAAGCAAACATTGTTAAAGTCCTCAATGAAGAAGAGGCTGATGATCAAATAGTGATTGAATCACTGATTAATTTGAAAAGAGCTGAGGAAGTAGATAACTCTTTGGATATGTTGGTGAATATGTTTGCACAGTCAACAAGCCAACCCCAAAAGGAACCTGAGAGGGAAAATGGTGAAACCATTGATCAGATGAAGGAAAAACTTTCAAAGCTTCATGAACAATTCTATGAAAGAGTTAACAGATTTGCAAAGATATACATGAGAAGAAAGAGAGCACATGAACGATCTGAGAAAGAAAGAACTGCCAAAAAGGGGAAATGGGATGATAAGAACCAATACTTTGTTGAGACCCCAGATGATCAAGAAAGTCCTCTAAGGCCAGTTCCTCTACAAACCTTAAGGCCTGATGAAGTTGTTCAAGGAGTACCAAACAATCCAGTCCCTGATATTCCAACTCCTGATGAACCCAAAATTGATGTTGTAAATGAAGCAACAGAGGAGGAGGAGGAGGAGGAGGAGGAGGAGGAGGAGGATGAATCTGATGATAATGATGATGACAATGATCAGGGTAAAGTTGATGAAAATGTTAATGTTGTGTCCCCTCAAGTAACAATGACTGAAGAGCAAAGGGCAAACATTCAACAAAGCTTGATTGAAGCTAAAAGGAAAAATCCTCTAGTAATCAAGCTGATGAGTCATGGAATTAGTTTTGATGATGAGTCATGGAATTAGTTTTGAAAGTTTAGCTTCTTTGAATGATGATGAGCTGCAAAGAAGATTGGTCAAAGAAAGGGACATCATTAAGAAAAAGATGGCCAAAAGTATAGAGATTATCTGAGAAAGCATGGCTATTCCGAAAATGATTTGACTCATTGCAAGTTTGAACAGCTCAGAGATGCTTACAACAAAACCAGAGAAGATGTTGCAAGAGAAGTGAAAGAAAAATTTGCAAGAGAAGTTGAACTGGCTGAAAAACTTGATGCTCTGAGAAAGAAGTATGCTGGCAAGTGTGGTTACTTGTTGGATAAAGGAATGGCACCAGAAATGGTGGATAGCCTGACTAAGGCTGCTGTTGAGTCACTCTACAACAAGTTTCAAAAGAAAGATCAATTGAAAAGAGTGCAGCCTGAGCCTTCCACTGTACAGTCAAGGGGAGATCAAGAAGAACCCCCAGTAAAGAAAAGAAAAATCATGACATTGAGAGAGAAATTGAAGGCACAGATTGAAAAAGAAAAATCAAAAGGGTCAACAGCTTATGATACACCAATTCCGGTGGAAATCAAAGATGAACCAGTGAATGAACTTATAATTCCATGGGAGAATGAAGAAATGATTCAAATTCTGAGGGGTATAATGGTGAATCAGAAAGGAATGGATGTGAATGCCTTTAATACATTAGATAAACATCAATTGCAAGAACTATTTTACATGCAGAAGGCTGAATGAGAGAAAATACTTTTGGAAGGTGAAAATCCCAGAAGCTTTGTTGAAGGGAGATTTGTGCCTGCAGGGCTATTGAATAATCCAAGGATAGTTAAAATGATTACAAGACTTGTTAAAGATGCAGGTGAAAACTTTGCAGATCTTATCAACTATCCAGCTGAGCTAATTAAATCTATGTACATGAAAGCATTTGGTATATCAAGGCCTAGCAAACCCATGAAGTCTATCCCAACTAGGCCCTCTGCCACAAGGCAACACCCATCAGCAAGCAAACCCATGAGAGTCAAGCAGAGCTAGAGCACAAAGAAAAACAAGACCACAATCTGATGTGGATCTACCAATGACTCAATTCTATGACTCGGTCTCTCAGTCTTTGAAAGTAATAATGAAGAGCAAACAGTTGAGAGATATCATATTCAAAGACGATTTTGCTGAGTACACAAGAGAACAATTGGAGAAAATGGCCAGTCTCACTTTGTATAACTATCATGACAGTAGAAAGTTGGCCGGAAGACAGCAGAATGAACTATCAAAGTATCTGAAAAATGAAGCTGAAAAAGGATTTCCTCTACTGAGTCAAAGGAAGAAATGGGAGCTTACCAAGCATGAAAGGACCAGAAGAGTGACACGTATGAGGAAGATAAGGGATGCAGAACATGCTTATCTCACAAATCTCAGAAAAGACAATCCCTTGTCCAACTTGAATACATGTATCAGTATGAGAAGAAGGATGGTCAGACCCAACTATGAGGTCCAAAAGAATGGCCGAATAACTATGATTGAATACAAGGAAAATGAAGGCCATTACATTCTAAGAAATTCAGATGGACTCATCTTGGGAATCACCAAAACTGATACAGATCTGACCTATTTGCATGAAGAAGACTTGAGGGACATTGTTGGACTGACAATTTCAGAAAATCACCCTCATTATAGAATTTTGTCTATCTTCCAGCAAAGAACAGGAACTGTCAGAGTTGAAAGAAGACAAGCACCCTACAATGAAAGAAGAAGATGATTCTTAGAATAGGCTTTGCTTTGTAATGTCTACGAACAGAATTTTTAATATGTAATAGTTTAACTTTTGATATGTAAAAGTTTGATTTTGATTTAATATGTATTTTGACTAAGTGTATGTAACCTTAGTGATGTTTTGGGACAGCTAAGGTGTTCCAATCTAGGGAGAGATTGTTGAGTCAAAGATTTGACCTAAAAAAGAAGTATAAAGAAGATTGGAATCTTCTCAACCTCCTCAGAAATCGTTAAGTATTGATCCGAGCACACTTGGACATCCGAGCAGGATTTTACTTGGCCGAGCATGATATTTTGCCTATCAGGCAGAGTTATCTTCATGAAATCTTCTTTAGTGTATATCCGAGCAGGATTCACTATGTCTAGCAAGGTTGTTCTTCATGGCCGAGCACAATTTGCTTACTAGCAAACCCTTTGTAACACCAAGCTTTTGAAGCCACGTACTTGGAAGATCTAGCAAGGTATTCATTAATAAACAATGGTCCAAGCATGCTTGATGGAAGTTAATGAATTATCTAAGGACCCATCGGGAAAGGTTCAACTCCAAGCAAGCTTCAGTGTTACCAAGCACACATTGTTTTGCTAATAAGTTATTCTCATAGCAAAGATTTGAATGGACCTCAGAAGAACAAGTTTGCTCGTAGGACCATATCAAGCAAAGTTTGCTATGGTCAAGAAGATTGAAGTCTGCTAGGTGAGTATTTTCTCAGGAAAATACTCTAAGTAAAGTCTACCCGGAGAACTGTTCCCGAGCACACTTCAAGGTTACCAGGTTTACTCGTAAAGGATAAAATGGCACAAAGCCTACTCGGAGAAGACAAATGTTACAAAGTCTACCCGGAAGACCTGTTTTACACTTAATATAGTTTTTGAATATGTAATTTGATTATGTACCAATCATTAGGGTTTCTAGAAGGAATGACAGCTGTCAGGAGGTGGCAGACCTACAAAAGGAATATTTTAGGGCACGCCTCCTACGGACGGATTTGCCACTTTACACTTTTGAGATAAGATAGAATATTCCTGATTGAGTGTGACGGCTGTCCTAGGTTATTACTGAAAATACATTCCCGAAAAGAAACCCTAATCGATTAACATTTGTATGAATCAGTTTATATAAATGGAAATATTTTGAGTTATTGTTCGTGTCTGCTACTTTTATTAACCTCTTTAGCAACAAGCTTGTTTGTTTCTGATTCCGCCATTAACAAACAAGAATCTTTCCTAATTTAGCAATCTGTCATTAACCCTCTTGTCGGCACATTTAATGTGTGGGTTATGACATTGTTGTGAGTATTGAGTGACAAATCGGGACCGACATGGTATTTTAGGCTTAATACAAGGTTATTTTACTAAAGTATTAATGACAATTCCCTTAGTAATTTAAGGGATTGTCTCATCTTTAAAGTGAGTTAATTTATCTTTATTAAAAACCATTTACTTACATCAAATGATGTTTTAGTAAAAGGAGTCAAGATTTATCTCTTTCTTTAATTATCATGGAATAACATGACTAACTATGTTATTCTCTCGTTTAATCACCAAAGCAAGCTCAAGATCACATGTTTACTAGTCAACTATCAAACCTAGTTAAGAAGAGTTTTAATGAAGATGATACCCTTTTATCTTTGATTTTCTTTCCACCTTAAAATATAAAAAAAAATATATATTGTCTCTATTTCTCTTAAAACGTTTTCACTAAAAGCCAAAACAAAAAATATCTTTACTTCCGGTTAAATAAATACAATGATTAAGTATTAAAACTCTATAAGTGTGTCCATGGATCGATAATTAGTTCTTACCTATACTTTACTACATTTACGTTAGGTACACTTGCCTATAATCATTTTATAATTTAAATCTCAACATTGTGTGAACAGACCTTTAAAAAACATTAACACCTTTTTCCTACTACTTCCACATCGCATCAATTCCCGACATCAACTTTATCATGTTTGAAGATATTCCACAAAAGAAAGACTATGTTGAATTAAAGAAGAAAGTAGAAGAGCAGGATGTGCAGATTGATAGCCTTATTCTGGAGAATGATCGGTTGAGGAAGTAACATGTGGAGAAACAGAACTTGTTTGAAGAAAGTGAAGCAAAAAAGGAAGGTTCAAGCTGATTTGTTAAATCAATACATGAAATACTTCCTGGTGATTGAAAATAAGTTGGGCATTGACTTGGTGAAAGAAGCTAAAGGTATTGAAGAGAGATTGTTTGAAAAGCATAACCAAGGAAGTTTATATCAAGAAGAGCATGTTTTTAAAACGATTATTGATCAAGATAAAGATGAACCAAAGGAAAGGGTATATTGGTTGAAGAAGAACATGATATTCAGATGCCTAACATTGTAGTGCCTGATATTGTTTGTCATTCTACTAATGGTGTTGATCCAATTGTTGAGAAAGTTGTTGAAGAACCTACAGTTTTGGAATAAGAAAAGGATGAGTAGAAAGTTGACTATGATGATTCGCCTGTGAATGGTAATGATGATGATGATGATGATGATGATGATGATAATCAGGATGATGATCCAAATGCTGGTGGAGGAACAGGAATACTTGTTGTGTCAAGTGCAACTCATGATATTCAAGAAACACTACCTGAACAACAAGGTAATACTGAACAACCATCATAACAAGCTGGAGGGTCTAGAGGCAATGATGTTGATGAAGAAGTATTATTTGTTGATCCAATATCAACTCGATCTACTGCTTTATTTCAATCTAAAGAGTCTTGTTAAGAACTAGAAGAGCGGGAGATTGAAATCGATAGGGCTGAACTCGCAAGATTATTCAATGTTACTGAAGAAGATTTTCACTTTGATTTTGAAGCTGATACTAATGCTAATATGGTTTGTGATGATAAACAAGAGTTGATTCCTACTGATGATTCTATCTTGGAAGAAGCCATTGAGAAGGAGCCTGTTCGGTATGTAAACCAGGATAATCAAGAATTTCTGAGTTTGATGAAGATTTTGAGGAAGAGATAGAAATATTAAGTCAAGAACTTGATCAAGAGGGTAATCCAATGGTGAAGGAAGAAGAGGTGAGTAGTGAGACACAGGATTGGTTTTATAAGCACAATATGAGCTTGAAAAGCAATTCCTTCGTCCATGGAAGTATTACAAGAAACCAAAGGAACTTTCTCTTGGAGCTTGTGTTAATATTGGGTATTTGGAGAAGATTAGAAAGGTTGTTGTGAGAAGATAGTATGGAGTACAATACTTCAAAAGTTTGATGGAGTTAAAATCTCTACCTTGGATTGATGTGGTGAAGCTGTGCAAGATGAAGCTGTTGTATGCACCGAAGAAAGGTTTTATACCTGAAAGTTGGGATTTTATTGTTCGACGGTCCAAAGTAGGTTTTAAGAAGTGGACGCCTCAACAATCAACACTTAGTATTTCATAACAAGGATTGATTCGGAAACAGGTGATTTTGTGAAAACTTTGAGATACTACAAACCTGACACGTTGGAGATCATAGCAGTTTATCCTATGGAACACGAGTTTCACATGTATTTCAGATGGTGGTTCTGCAATAGGAAAACTGGTAAAGCGGTGATTGTGTTGAAAAGGGATGAAGATACATGGGATACTGTGAATGTTTTGGATCCCATGTGGTTGATGAATTGTTCTGAGAAAGGCTTAGAGGTGTTACATTTGAACAAGATTCAGGTTTATGATGGCAGAGATGTGGATCAAGCACAACAACACCGACATGTTATTAATGTGTGCTCATTATACAAGATCCATTCTGGAAGTATGTGGGAAAGCAAATGAAGAGAGTTGGGTGAAGAACAAGACATAGAGGAGACTGAACTTAATGTTGAACGTGAAAAATTAGGATACGGGCTTCGTGGTCAAAGTTTCAATATAAGTCGTGTGGTATATCCATTACTACAAATCAAGAGATGTCCAAAAAGAGATATTTTGAAGAAGTTATAAGGGAGTATCGTCAAAGAGTTTTTGGACAAGATTGAAGATTTGAAGATCAAAACCTAGCAATATCCAAGGGGGAGTTTGTTAGTACTTAAATGTGTATCGCTTAGGTCTTGTGTTTATTAGATAACGGTCTGAATGTGTTTTGTAATGTTTAGGCACATAAGTACCTTATACGGCATATAAGTACTTATACGACGCATAACTTATGCGACGTATAAGTACTTATAAGAATTACATGGTGTGTGAGTTCTTATGTGATGTCTATAAATAGTTAGTGATCTTATACACCATTTGTTAATTATTCAGGAGTACATGCTTTGTAAGAGTGTCATATCATCTTTGTAATTGGACTATTATGATAATATATGAAGATTTAAAGAAATTTGTTGTTCATTTTACATTGTTATAGATTTCGCATGTAACATTGAAGAGTAGACATCAGTTTGTACGCCATTACATGCCTATTACACGATCCTCACAGGGTTCCTACAAAGAGTTTCCTAAAAATAATAAGAATAAATTTGAACCAATAGATATGGAGATCAACGGTTGATGTTTAAAAATGCTTAAAATTCATGTAGTTTCTTAAAAACACACGAAGGCATAGTTTATTAAGGGCAATTGCGTCCATTACTCCATTTAGTTTATAAATAAACTTAGCCGCCACTTTTATTATTTGGCAACATGCTACGATCATGATGGCTATTATACAGAACTTTCAATTAATTTGGAATCTGGATATTAACAAAATCACCTTTATTGCCTCCTTGAACGCATCGATGGGGATGAAAACATAGTTCAAAAAAGTCTTTCTTTATAAGGATCTGTGGATAGAAATTGAAATCGCATGTAGTTTTTAATGTTTGATTAAGTGATTCTGGGTTGTTTTCATAGTTTTATTATAAGATTCTAGTTGAATAGGTATGCGAGGGTATTTGGATAAGTAAAAAAAATCACCAAAAGCAAGCTAGTGAGGGAATTATGAAAGCTCAAAGGTATACGTGTGATAGTTATTTCATGTGCTTCTAAGAAACCCTCCAAAAGTGTAGGGATCGACAATACTATTTTGGGCTTTTAAACGATGATATTTTATTGTGTTTAATCTTTAAAACTTTAAGTTTTAACATTCAATGTTTAACTCTAAGAATCCAAAACTATTTATTAAATAGAAATTGCCGATGATAAAGATTAATTTTAAGAAATATGAATCAGTTTACTTAATTTTAGGATCTTCATTGTTTATTTGTTTTTTAATTAATTTAATTGTAAAATTAAAATTACTAATATATCCTTTCTTCTAAATTATAGGTAATGTCATGTGTTAATTTTCTACTAGTTCTTACTATTCTTAGGAAAATACTTATTTTTATTTGAAACCTCCTATATATATATATACATATATATATATGGGAAAGTTAACGTACAAATGAAATTAATATGCTAAACGTGAGAATCAAATAGAGTAATTGCATAATTACTCTACTTGTATATATAATTAATCTACTTTATTCTCACGTTTAGCACGTTAATTTCATTTGTATTTGATCTAAACCCTATATATATATATATATATATTTGGGTTAGGTTAGGGTTGAAGAATTTCAATACGTCAATCTGAAACCCGTCAACTCTCCAACACGACACAATTGATACCCCTACTAAAAATCTCATTTCTTATTCAGTCAAACTTTTTGTGCCCACACATCCACCTCATCATCCCCATCTCTTCTACTTCCATTATACACGCTTATGTCTTCTTCAAGGCCCGACATTCAGTCCCATATATTATACCCAGTAGAATCGCAACCCTATAAAATTTTGCGCTTTAGTTAAGCTGGGAAATTTTTGTCACATAGCACCCTTAAGGCTGCCATCCACCTACACTAGCCTACTTGAATCTGATGTGACACATCACTATTTATATTCTTGTCACTCTAAAGAAAAGACATAGTGCCACACCCTAACCTACGGCGGAACGTGCCGGGGAGCGACATAATTTGTTTCATAGCTCAAAATACACTATAAATAATGTGTCAATTTCTAATTTATTCATTCAAATCATAGTGCACAAGAGTTTCACAAAACAAAATAATTTAAAACATTACAACAAACTCAAACTAACAAATTGTTCTTTGTTTTTAATAAAACATAAGGTCCGAACTAAGTTTTCAAAACTTCACTTCATTCCAAATTAGCTATATGCGTAAAAATAAATACATTTTATCAACATAATGTTGAGCAAGTAATCACAATTTGAGATATATATAGGGTGAGAATCCTAAGAGAACTTTTTGAAATTGAGAACTTTGAGAACCATTGTGAGCCACAAAAAAACCTCTTAAATAAAAAAAATTATAAAACAAAATTTTTTTAAAAAATAAAAACACCAAAAAAAAATATTTTTCATCCCGGTTTCATAAAAAACTAATTATACACATATGTATATTTGTATTTAATCTCGATTTACATAATGTACACATATGTACATTATCATATATCTTAATTGTACATATGTGTATAAAGAATAACGTGTATAAAATTAAAAAATTAAGTGTAATACATATGTATAATTTTTGCTAAACCAATAGTATTTTTTAATTTTTTGTTTATATTTTTTATGAAATCGAGATGAAAAATAAATTTTGTTGGTTTTTTTACTTTTTTTATTTTCGCATTTTTTTATATTTTTCTTTAAAAAGAGTTTTTTTGTGGTCTAAAATGGTTCTCAAAGTTCTCAGTTTCGAAATGGTTCTCACATAATCTTAATCATATATATATATATGATAATAAAAATGGCAATTCCTTGCGATAATGTGCATTACATCAACTAGCATAACATAAATAAAAGTGTGTTTTCAACATGTCACTAGATCCATACATGTTTAATCGGACGGTGTATGATCATACTATGAAGATGAGCATGATGATAAGATACCAACCAACCATAAAAACTGTAACATATAGTCATCTAACAAGTAGCAACTAATCAAGCAATATCACAACTCCGCAAATAGTGGAATTGTGTTTGTGATAGGAATCATGTTCAAGTTTTAGTACTAATTGTCATTTGTCTATTTTGGGAGGGGGTTAAGTGTAATTATATTTCTATAAATAGGTATCAATAGCCAATAGGGAGAGGAGGGTATGTTTATGTTGAATATGGCATTGCCATGGCTCCTGTTTATGCAGTGAGATAGGGCTAGGCCAGGAACTTGTAACCTTTACATTTTCGTTAATACAATCGTTCTTCCATCTTATCTCTATTATCCGATCTTCACTCTATCTATCACAATCATCACATATATCAAACCCTATCATTCGTCCGACCAGCCCTAGACCTGCGATTCCTTTTATCTTTCATGGAAACTCCTAAAATTACTCGTTTAAACGCTCATGAAAATCAGATCATACAGCTTCAAGATGTTGTCGCTGAAATCAAAAACACCTTGACGGTATTGGAAGATCATAGAGCTGAATCCAGAGAATTTCGGAAGGAGGTGATTGCTTGGATTAAACGACAAAATTCCAGTTCCGTCAATTCTGTGATTGAATCTTTGTGTTCCTGTTTTCCGTCGCCACTTCCAAATCACTTTTTAGGTTCTACTTCTTCACCTCCATCTCTAATAACTCAATTGGAGGCACTCGTGTCCAGATCTGATGAGAGAGAAAAACAGAACGTTGATGGTTCATCGGGATCTGGATTTTCCGACGAGGTTTTCTCTGGATCTGATTCAAAATCTCTTACTCCTACACCACCGATTTTGGATTCAACTAAATCGAAACATGAGGTCTCGACATTAACATCCAGATCCTAGTCAGTACTACTAGATCCATCTCTAGATCTGGAAATTGGCTATGTTTTGGATCGTTCATCATGTTCTCTTCCTATTTTTCCATCCCTACCCGCTCGAATGCCGACATTATTCCCAAATTCTGAAGCCAATACAATTGGCACTGGCAAGAATCTACCCAGAGCTGACAAACAATCAGCCGTTCAAGCTAAATTGGGGCTGTTAGGTGATAAAGGGCCATATTGGATAATCTTTGGTGGGCTTTGGGCTTTGGTACAGGGGTGGGCCATGATGTGGAGCTGAAAATTGTTGTGGGCCGATACTCCCCAGATCTGGGCCCATTTTATGGGGACGTTCAGTTTGTCACTCATTTCCTTGGGCTTGCATTCAGAATTGGCGATAGACGCCTTGGTTGGAAAGGAGGCACACTTTGGTTCACTCGTGCTGACCGGGTTCTGTCTTTTGGCACATTTACCTCTATTGGAATTTTCTTTACTAGAGAACTACCGGGTATTCAGTGGTGGTACAAGAATGCCAGTCTTGTTATTGTGTTAAGTATTGGATCATATCATTAGTGGATGGTGCATGGGCAGGGTCGACCACCTGAAAACGCTCTCGGGGAAGCCTCCGCTTGGTTGTCGAGTCAATTGCCGTTACCAGTCATAAGGGCAAGACTTTTTTGAAGGGAGGAGTAATGATAGGAATCATGTTCTAGGTTTAGTACTAATTGTCATTTGTCTATTTTGGGAGGGAGTTAAGTGTAATTAGATTTCTATAAATAGGTATCAATAGTCAATAGGGAGAGGAGGGTATGTTTATGCTGAATATGGCATTGCCATGGCTCCTGTTTATGCAGTGAGATAGGGCTAGGTCCGGAACTTGTAACCTTTATGTTTTCGTTAATACAATCGTTCGTCCATCTTATCTCTATTATCCGATCTTCACTCTATCTATCACAATCATCACATATATCAAACCCTATCAGTTTGAGTATATACGTTTATAATAAATAAATATATAAATAATAAAGTTGTGTGCGCATAAAGCCCCCAAAATATAAAATAGTAAAAAGGGGAGTATGATTATTGATTGTTGAATGAAAAGATCGGGTCTTTGGTCAAGCTTGGGTGAGTCCTAACGAGTAACCTCTAAATCTTAGTAATTAAGGCATCTTTAGAATGTGTTGGATAAATAAGGGTCAAAGAAACATGTAACACAACTAGAAGTTGAAAAAGAATCAAGAAAAATGTAATCAGTTTTAGACAGCTTTATGTCACCGATTTCATAATTGTTTAATATATCAATAACTTCTCAAAAATTATAAAAATCTCCAGTCAACTAAATTAACATATGTAACTTTCGTTAATTTAAAAACCCGAAAACCCGACCCATTTTAAATTTTCAGATTTGTTTATAAATATATATTATGATCTCAAGTCTCGTTTCTTGTATTTTGTGTGACGTTCGTCAAATTTTTTTGTATTTAGATCCATTAAACCAATTTTTTTGTCTTTTTCCGTTCATCGTTTATCATTAATATAATATTATCGATGGTGTAAGTATATCGATCGTTCCTTTTATTCGTGTTGAATTCTGAGGATTTATGGTTATTGTTTGTTTGTTTTCAATTTGTTTAATTAACGAATCTCCAAGATTTAAAGTTTTTATTATGTTAATCGATTTGCAAACCATCCGGGTATAATTTAAAAATGATCCAAGTTTATAACTTTTATTACATTTACAAAGTATTTCAAAGCTTAAGGGCTAAAGTGTAATTATAGTTTAAATCTTGTTTTAAAGTTATTTGAAACATGAGGGGCCAAAAGTGAAAAATGTTTTTAAAATATATTATTTAATTAAAAACCAACCCAGCCCACCCCTATCCCCCACGTTATTACAGTCACCGGATTCCAGCCACCGGAGTTCAGCTCCGGCTAACTCCAAACCCCACTCTAATACGCGATTTAACCCCATTAAAAGCTGTAACGACCCTAGACTGTAACGAAAAGTTATAATATTCGATTAATAACTCGTAATAACACCTAATCAAGCCGCGAATTAGCCGGGTAACCACCAGATTTTAATCAAAACGCAATTACGTTCATTAATCATCATACGCTCTAATCAAACTATAATAGGACACTAACCTTCATCTAAACTGGTCCCCAACATCATTTGACACTAAAACACTCTCAATATCTAGTAATCGTCAAAGTTTATCTCCAGCCAACCATGGTTCATCCTCAATCAATAACACTTCTAGGTAATTAATATATGATTTCGTTTATTTTTTAGCCGCTAATTAAAACCCCTAACTTAAATTGAACGAACATAGAACAAATTAACCTAATTGAAATCCTAGGGTTTTTATGAAGAAGATGAACTTGATTGTTTATATTTAAATTTCCACTCTCCATAATTTTAATATAAAACAAGTTGGTCCAGTGATTAAGTCATGTTTGTGTGGGCAGAGTGACCCGGGTTCGAACCCGGGTCAGGCCTCTTTTTTAGTATTTATTTTTAAAAAACAACCTTTTCTTTTATTGTTTTATAAATCAATAAATATATTAAATATCTTTATAAATTTAATAAAACTAATTTAAGTTATATAATATTAGTTATAAAGCATATTTATCTTTTTTCCAAACTAAAACAACTTATGTTTCGTTAAAGCTTCTTGAAAACTTGATTAACATTAGATTATTATTTAACTTTTCCTCAACTTTATAATACACTAAAATAAGAGTTTTGACCGATTAATTCATGATCATCAAATATTATAACTCTCATGTTAACTAAACAATATTAAAATAATAAAATCGTTAAATTACTGTTACAACTTTAAAAGTATTATAAATACCAATTGTTATACAAGATACAATAAAACAAATGCTTAATCCCTAAAACTAAATTGTTCCAACTTTTATAATACCGTTAGTTAGTCTTTAATTATTATATTTTGTTTATTTATAGTTTGTGAGGTTCGATTGTTCATTTTCTTTAATGCACTTTCGGTTGACATTTCAAGTTTAGCTTTAATCTTAAAGGTGAGTTTCTCACACCCCCTTTTTTACTCTTTTATTACTTTTAGGGGTAGCATATATATTCTATCCAAATTACAATTTCGTTTATTCATTATTTACAAACTACAATTCGCTATATGGACTTGTGTGTTTATTTACTTACTTGCTCAAAGATTACGTGCATTGATTACTTCAAGATAGTATGATCATACGCCCCCCTTTGCGCTCAAGACATTTGTTGTTATGAGTGGAAAAAGGCCTCATTATCCGAGTACGTTGGTGCACAATCCCAACTAGAAAGTACCTTACTTGCGCTTATCAGAGTACGCTGGTGCACAATCCCAGCTGGAAAGGACCTTAGTTGCTCATTTACACTTGTTCATGGAATTGTATGATTTTTATGTACATATATCAAAAACTTGTGTGAACTCACCAACTATTCATTTACTTGACTTTATTATATATATATATATATGCTACGGGTACCTTATTTAGAGGATGTTTCCGTGATGAAGACATTAGTACTAAGGATATTCAACATAAATGGACAAATTGCCTAAATGTGTATTTCTTTTACTTCTAAACTTGTGTACTTGTTGCTTGAATCAATTGATGGTAATATTGTCACTTAATAGTGTCATATGTGTTTTGAGCAATCTGTAGGTCACACTCGAGTGTGTTCCACTTTAGCCCGGGGTGTTACAGATTGGTATCAGAGTCGTGACTATAAGATATGACATTAGACGTAGTGTTCTAGTTGATTATAGTTTATTTGCTTAATCGTTTAGGTTGCATGATTAGAAATTATGTGGGCCTTATGTGATTGTTCAAAGCACTTATTTGTTACTATTTTACTGATGATTCAATTACACAAGCACACACAAGTCCAAGGCTTATGCCTAAAACAAAAATTTTTTAAACATTTTTCAACAATCGATTTTTTTGGTGATCCGTTATTTCTTCTTCTTAAAGATGGTTCTATATGGTGGGCATTTAGTAAACTGTAAGGGGGACGTGCTTGTTTTCCGAACTCTTGACACCAAGGTCATTGAAACCTAAGAATAAGCAATGCTCATAAATCCCAATCAAATGCGGGACCCGGTTGCTTACCTAGAGAGTTCGGAAAGGGCGTGGACCCTATTGTGACATTCGTGACAAAACGAGGTATACTATATTCACTACGTAACAAGTAAACGATAAATCGGTTAATTCGTAGTGCTTAAACGAGTAACCGACTGAAACTAATTATGACCCGTATATATACTGAGGGGTAATATACGAGTTATATATATATATTGTAGAGGCTAACATATTGATATTTAGGCCCCAGTACGTTTAAAACTCTTTAAACGAAAAAGGTTTCGTTTATTGATACGCTATAAGTTTAAACACAATCGTTAACATCAAAACGAGCATTGTAGCATCCGTTAAGCCGAAAAAGATTTATAAAACACTTATATGACATGTTCTAAGCAATCCGTGAAAATATTTTGGATTTTTACAACGAGTCAGTACGTTTTTCTTATTTTACAAAAAGAAGCTGAAAAACACTCGTTTTCGCGCTGTTTTCCGCACTCGAATTAATTTTCTTATGAAAAACCGGACACGAATTAAATTTTGGACCGACGTTTACGTGTGGCATGATAACCAAGGCACCATTGGGCCAAAAAGAGGCCCAATGGGCCCTTTATAATCCCGGCCGCAAGTTAAGGGGTTTTCCCCCTTTAATATATATTATATATATAGAACCTTCAAGACCCATTTTATACTAATCCTAAAAACAACTTTCTGGCCAAATATTCCAGCCTCCAAAACCCTGCAAAAAAACAAGGTAAAACCTTATTTCTTATGAACTTTTGATTGAGTTTTAATCATGTTACAATCTTATAAACATGTCTTGATTAGTTTTAAACATGTTTAGCCATCCAAAAATCATAAAAATCAAGTAAAATCATGTTTTGATGTTAAACATGTCTACAAATCAGAAACATATTGATTTTTGGTCAAAAAAGCGGATTAGAACATGAATACGACGTTTTTACGGTTTGAAACCAAAACCGAAACCTTTGTTAACAAGGCTGTTCAATGGATGATTTATGCTTGGTTTGATGTTATATGATATGTAGATACACTGAGTTTGCAACCCGAGACCCGGAAAGTCGTTTAAGCTAGCAAAACTCATCGAAAACCGACAAGGTAAACCCGTAACACTCGTTTAGGGGCTGTTTAGTATTAGGTTGTGACGTGCTTGTTTTTAGCTTGTGAAAATTTTCAGGGACATTAGGGATTATTTAAATGAGTCCCTGTTCAAATTTGGTAATTTTTCGACAAACGAAGAATATTTGGCGAATTTATTACCGTTTATTGGCGTTTATTCGGGAAAAATAGGTAAACTTCATGAAAAATTATGAAATTTGGTTTGGAACACATAAATGCTATAGTAAGATCACTGGTAAAGTTTGAGAACATTTGGAGATGTCTAAGTATTATTTGTGCAATTGTGTTTTAACCGAGTTTTAATAGCCGAAAAACGCGTAAAAAGGCATTTTGGCCAAAGAGTTAGATTCTGAAGATTTTTTTTTGGGCTATGTAGTGATATTGAGATCATTTAGAAAAATTATCGGATTTTTTGGATATCGTTTGGTACAAACGGGCTATTTATTACTCAATTATAGCACATTAAATGAATTTTTATAAATAGATAATTAATCATAAAATTTCTGAAAATATTTTTATAAAATTCTCCATATTTTAATTTATTTTTAAAAAAATTTCCATAATTTATGTATGAGTACATAATTAGTTATGATTATTCAAAGATTTAAACTATATTTGTTTTAACGAAACCGGCAGTTTCGTGTTTAACAAACTGACTGGTATGTCAAAATGTCAAAAGTGGTCAAATATCATAGTTTTAGATGAATTTGATAAAAAACAAACTTTTTACGAGAATTCCGAACAATTCGGATGGATTGTACGCGTTTTGTATAATCAAATCCGTGTGAAAACGGAAACGAACCCTGCGATCAAACCAGATATCGAAACTTCAAAATTCTTTCATAAATTAAATCATTTTATAAATCAATATGTTTACTTAAGTTTATGTGATCATACCTAATCCCGAAACGCATAAACGATAAACTTGGCTAGGCCTGGGAAACGGTGAAACTGAGCCAAATCTGGTTTTGAACATTTCATAGTGTACAACGTCACAATCTAAGACTATGGTCATGTTCTGGGCCTAACAGGTATAACCAGACTAGTTATACAGCCCAATTTGGTTTAAACACTGTACTAGTATTAACAGTACGATACCGATTATGGGATACGAGTTATAATCGAGGCATAACACTTATTGACGTATATTACCTGCTCAAACTACGATAAGGTGAGTTTCACGACCCCACTTTCTAAACTGTTTTACGAACTTTTGGGGTGGAAAGCATGTTTACATATACTTATATACTTTAAAACGTGTGGTGATGTGAATTATCTAAGTACTAACACTTGAAAGTCCCCACAAACACAAGTGATTAACTTCGTGCCAGTGACGTGTGGATAGTACTATCGGTTTGACAAACCCAACTGAAGGCGCCGGTGGGGTATGCCGGATATACTTGTTTACGCAGTTGCACATTGTCATTTATACTTATTACATTCTGCTATGTGGTGTTAGACATAGTACATACTTGGGGCAAAGTGGCTGTTAAATGCCAACGGGAGTACATGGGCAAGGGTGGCCATGCAGTGCGAGCTGTCTTGGGTTCACTTGTGGCTTAGTATAATACATCATACACATACTTATATACATACGTATTGTGAACTTTACGAACTCGTATACTGATTTTGTTCGTACTCGTGAAACTTGAAACTCACCAACTAGACGTAGTTGACCCGTTTTAACATGCTTTTCAGGTAAGCCGAAGTTGGAATGATTTGCTTACGTGCTTGGTGTTAGAAGGAAAGTTAAATAGTTGTGAATAGATGCAAATACGTACTAATGAATAAGGAACCGAGAACTGGTTATGTGTTTTTAATCTAGTTTGTAAACATAGTACCTACCAATGTAATATGATGTAAATTAGTTGTTGAATTTCTTTATAAACAATGTGGTTGATACCAGTGTTATCTGTTACATTCCCGTATTACGCTTCCGCAACTACCTAGTCGGGGTGTGACACCTATTAAGTCAAAACATACCACTTTCAACGCCATATGAATCACAACTTTAAAGCTTTCAATCGTGATCATGTTCTCTTTGATAAAAGAATATGGTTACACTCCTAAAGATGTCATAAAGTCATGGTGGTTCATGCGACGTGTGACTCCGACCTTCAATGTTTTACAATGTGTTTTAATTGGAAGTCTGCCAAGTCGTGGTGATACACAAATACCCAGCTTTTGGTTCAATTTAATTACGCATTTTGATTTTGTGTTGTAATACGAGAATTGTCGAGTTTCAATGTGATTATTTTAGTTATATATTCATTTATTATTATGGTTTAAAATTAAAAATTTAAAAAGTCATGGTGATGCATGAATAGTCGATTTTCAATTCGTTTTCTATATTTGTATATATTCATTTATTTTTATGATTTGAATTGGGAATATAAAGAGTCATGGTGGTACATGAACGCATGATTTCAATTCCATTTCATTACTTATATTAAGTTTGATATATTTTTCATTTGATTATTCAAAAATTTGTGAAATTTTTATGGAAATGTGCATTCCAATTTCAATTTTAAATTTTAATTCATGTGATTTTCTTTCTTTACTTACTTTTCTTTTAGATTTATGTGGATTAATTCTGATGTTTCTTTTGGTTGTTAATACGAATTTCATATTTACGTCCCATGTTATGCGAATCATCCACGTATCACAACATATCGTCTTGTTACCTTCGACATCGCCCTCAAAACTCAACTCGCGAAGTGACAACTCATATTATCGCATTATTGGCCACCGTGATCCCAACCTTGACCCAAAACCCATCAAAACCCATATTAACCTTGACTCTTGGACACAACTCTTGGACACTCAAATGTACCCCAACCAAAAAGCTTTGCACCGGGACACGCCCTTTGTATAACATATGTAAATCCCACCATACAACTGTGATAAATTCAGCCACCACCTCTAACCAAAAACCTATACATATTCAACATCACCTATTCCCACAACCTGTTACCCAACCATTTATCTCAATTGTATGCCTTATGCTCGTACTTCAAGCATGCTATCAGTACAGTGACCCAAGTACCCCCGCAATACTCAGAAAGGCCTAACTTGTTTCCGCCATGCAATATCATAAATCGCATCCTCTGACCACATGGAGCTCACTCGTAGCCTTACACCCCTACTTAGTCCCTTCATACTCGTCAAACATACTTATTTCTATTATTATTATTATTTTTAAAAATCGTGAATGTTTCCGCGTATTCAATATATATATATATATATATATATATATATATTACGAACACCTTATACTTTTGATTTCAAATCCTCAAATAATTTTAAAATAGTTAATTAATAAGTACTTAATCAGATTGATGATCTCAAAAAGGTTTTAAGTCAAACATATGGTTATTATTATTAAATAAAGTAAAATCGTTGTTTCAAACAAGTCCTAAGCCCTTGAGGCTATTATATTATCATCATAACAATTCTATCAAAGCGAGTCATTTTTAGTTAGAGATTCTCTTTAAAGTTTTCATAGGACATCGTCATAAGGGAAGCCTTTATTTTACATAAAACAAATTCATAAAGTGTCGCAAACTTTAGCATTAGCTAAGATTTTTTTTATTACTAAGCTTTTTCAAAAGTTATTATTCTTTTTCGATTTTTATAAATTTAAGCAAATTTTAAAGAGAGCATTTTTCTCTTTCCCTTCGTCAACGCCAACAAATTCAATTGAGAAATCATAGCACCACCCTCACCATAACCTTTATACCTCAAATCTACCGTCGAGAAGACAAGTATCGCAAGTTTCGTCTTGTTTTATTTTATTTATTATTATTATTATTTTTTCTTTTTCATATATATATTTCTATATATATTATTCTATTTGGATATAACCAAAGCAATTTTTTGTATCAAATCCTTTCGAGGATTAATTACGATGTTTATAATTAAGTTTGGCTATTTGTGATTGCCGAGCCATTTTCGTTGTCATTCATGGTAGCATTGCTGAATTTGTTTACTATTATCTCAATCTTGCATTTTATGACCGAATTCCCAACATAACCGTTTAGTGGAAGTCGAGATTTCAAATATGTTTAGGTACATGCTGAATTTATATTACTTTTACATGAATTATTTTGATTATTTGTTTGGTGCTCTTTTCGTCCAATATTTCACCGAATTATTTTTTTGATGTCTCATCAATCTGAGACCTGTTTTACTTTGATTTCGAAGTTTCAAGTATATACTTGGTAAATCTTGTTGTTATTCAAAATTAATGTGTTATGGGGAATTTTCATTCGTCAAACGAAGTTTCAAATTGATGTTTTACGTTATATATTCATTTATTATTATGGTTTAAAATTGAAAATTCGAAAACTCATGGTGATACATGAATAGTCGCGTTTCAATTCGATTAATATATATATATATATATATATATATATATATCATTTACTATTATGGTTTAAAATTAAAAATTCGAAAAGTCATGGTGCTGCATGAATAGTCGATTTTCAATTCGTTTTCTATATTTGTATCTATTCATTTATTTTTATGATTTGAATTGGAAATACAAAGAGTCATGGTGGTACATGAACGCATGATTTCAATTCCATTTCATTACTTATATTAAGTTTGATATATTTTTATTTGATTATTCAAAAATTTGTGAGATTTTTATGAAAATGTGCATTCCAATTCCAATTTCAAATTTTAATTTATGTGATTTTATTTCTTTACTTACTTTTCTTTTTATATGGATTAATTCTGATGTTTCTTTGGTTGTTAATACGAATTTCATATTTACATCCCATGTCACGCGAATCATCCACGTATCGCAACATATCGCCTTGTTACCCTACGACGTCGCCCTCAAAACTCAACTCGCGAAGTGACAACTCATATTATCGCACTATTGGCCACCGTGATCCCAACCATGACCCAAAACCCATTAAAACCCGTATTAACCATGAAAGTAGATTCAATAACTATGCTTGAACCGATCCAAACCCAACACAACTCCTGGACACTCAAACATACCCCAACCAAAAAGCTTTGCACTGGGATACACCCTTTGTATAACATGTGTAAATCCCACTATACGAAAATAATGATCTTTTATTTAGACAAACTTTTATTTTGAGAGTTTGCCTTGATTCGGACCTGAAATAGGCTAAAATTGTTGATCTTCACAGAGGGTATATATGCACTAATTTTAAAATAATGATTGTGAAGCCATACGAAAAAATAAAAATACAAATAAATAGTCATTAGAACCGTAACTCAGTAAGGTTAATGATAGGGGTTTGGCATTACGTTGTTCCAGTTTGTTGTGACCAACATATTGCTCAACCTTTGTCGAGTAGTTCTGCTGTCAAGTTAGGAACATTGTAAACAATAATGTTTTTTGGTGCTTTGGAATGGATTTTGATAAAGAAAATTATGAACCACTTGTAGTATGATAAATAAAATATGGTTGGTCATGTACCATCAAAATCCTTATGGCCCTTGAATCAATATAAATAAAACAAACAAAAATTTCAAGAATGTAACAACTTTTTAAGGTGTGACCATTAATGATCAGCTTGCAACCTTATGATTATTGTTTCCTCCATCCTATACACTATAGTGTATAGATTATGTGGGATCATAAATATAATTATGTGATGGTGTTAGAACCATTATAACAGTAGAAAATAAGAAGAAATGAAGAAAAAAGACAAGAAAACATGAACAAGAACAAAATAATATGCCTACCTAGTGATCTTGAGATTTACAAAAGTCTTGGAGAGAAAGTTTTGTTTGGAATATGCTAGAAAGATGTTTTTCTTTTAATAAAAGATACCAAATAAAATACTTAGGATAAAAATTAATTTAAGATGACCATAATTATTTATGTTACATGTTAAAATATTAATCTAGACATATCCAGTTCAACGTGTCAAATAAACGATTACACATGTAAACAATGAATGAACATAGATTCAAGTATTTACACATATCAAAATAATGTTAATAACTTAAAGTAAGTTATTTATGATTCAATAATAATAATATTAACAATAATAATTAAAACAATAGTAATATTAATAATAATAATTATAACAACAACGACAAAAACAACAACAACAACAACAACAACAACAACAACAACAACAACAACAACAATAATAATAATATAGCATTGAAATCGAGGTTGTAAGATAACAAATACAAATAAATAATAGATATCATAATAAAAAAATAATCTTTCATAAAAATCAAAAATTTTAAACTGGTCGGGTTTGAAAAAAAAAACAAATGTTACACATACTTGAACTTTTTTTTGCTTAGGGGACCACATGCATCTCAATGGTGATCTGGATATCCTCCTCTTCGACAAAACTATTGAAGTCACAGTGAAGAAACTCCATCTTGAAACGGCTAATCCTTAGGCCATTGCCCTCCAAAGCCACTCACCACTCTTCTAGTCTTTCATTCATAATATAATGATTTTTCTGACCTACTATAGTATGCTTGTCTACTTTGATAGCAATCTTAGGACAACATGTTTACTATTTGTTTATGTAGGATTGGGAATGCTCTTAGCTCATGTGTTTGAGTCGTTGTTAAGATAGGCTATGTTGTTTCTCTTTGTTTCTGTAGCTCAATCACCCACTCCCACCATCAACCCCGGTCCACTAAAATTACCAAAATACCCTCTTCCATCTTCTCAATATCTTTATGGTTAATTTAAATAAAACTAAACTAAGGTATCGTTTGGTATGTAAGAATGGATGACGGAATGGAATGACCCATTTTGAGGGATAGAAAAAATGTGTTTGGTTGATCAAAGGAATGTAATGACCCATTACCTAGTTCACTACATTCCTTCTAAAACACTCCAATTTCATTCCATCCAAACACCATGTTTTTTTTTTCATTCTCATCCCTCCTTCACACTACATCACCACCACCACCCTCCCACCACAACCACCACCACCACCCCACCACCACCACCATCAACCACCACTGCCACCAACCACCACCATCGTCATCCACCGCTTTCGTCGTTGTTACCCACCACCACATACCATCGCCGTTAGTGCCGAATGCCCACCATTCCCATCAACCATCGCCCCCACCCCCCGCCCCTAACCACCACCGCCCGCCATCCACCACCACCTCCACCATTACCGCCAACATCCACCCCCACCTCACTACTACCACCACTACCCACTTCCAACCAACATTATTGTAGCATCTCATTTTCTCGTTTCGGTTAATAAAATAAAATATGAGTTATTATGAGTCGGGCTAGTGTTGGGTTAAATAGATTTGGTTAATGGACTAGGATTAAAAAGGAAGGAAGAAAAGACCATGGGCTTAAGCCCCCCATGATATAAATACCATAATTAACCATTAATTAATTCTTTCTCACCCATTCCATACACCACCCAAAACACACACTAAAGCTCTCTCTCATCTTTCTCTTTCTCTAACCGAAACCAAGAAGGAAAACCGAGCATCGATCCGAGGTAATGATAGTATGATATTGTATGGATCCAAACCCGCTAGATCTAGTCGCGAAACGATGGGCCAACACCATAAACTGTTAAAGTCACGAGATCCGGATGGAATCGGGTATAAACCGATCAAAATATGAGCCTAGGGATCACCCTAGCTCATATCTGGATCGAACGGGACGAAAAACGGTGACAGCGGTGGTGAGACAAGCGAGATATCGCTTTTCCGACGAGATCCCTTTTTTCCGGCGATAGCGGCGCCGGAAAGGTGGCGCCAGAACAGTAGGGAATGTCAGAGAATGTTCCCTGACTATCTGACCTAACCCTAATTCGTTAACGGAAGAATAACGAATTAACAACAATTCGTTATGCAATTCGTTATGCCCATTCGTTATGGAAGAATAACGAATTAACAGCAATTCGTTAAGGAAGAATAACGAATTAACAGCAACTTGTTATGCCCAATATTTAAGAAGAAATAACGAATTAGCAGCAGTTCGTTATGATCATTCGTTATAAAGGCCAGTTCGTTATAAAGGTCAGTTCGTTATAAAGACCAATTCGTTATGAGAGTCCATTCGTTATGAGCCCCATTCGTTAAAGAGCAGAATAACAAATTAAACTTTGAAAGAATAACAGAAAGGTCCCTGGACTTATAATAAAATGAATTAATTACAAAGAAGCCCTCAAACTTTACGAATTAGCAAATAAAATAATAAATTAGAATATGAAAAATGTGTTATGACAGTTAATAAAAATAAAATTTTTCCAAGATGACCTGGCAACTCGACCCCAGCCAAGGGCTTTGCCCCTTGGACCCCGCTAGGGACTGCCGCCCCTAAAACCCCGCTGCTAGGGGCGCTAACCCCGGACCCCCGTTCATTGGGGGTTATAATTAAATTAGAAACACGATATGGGTAGTAATAGTTAATTGATACGTGTAATTGTTATGCAGTTAGTCGCGCACAGCTAAAGAAAGGAATAACCATTAACGGTGAACGTAACCGAGTTCATGCGCGTTTCCAGCCCCATTTCCTTGTTATGTTTTCGGGGCTGTGTGCATACTCAATGTGATTAGTTAATACACTTACCTTGAGTGGTAAGTGTATGCATGGATAATATATGTGATATATATTATAATGTAAATACGAATGTAAGCTTGTCGATACGTGAACGATCTTCATATATTGCACGTATCGCCAAGGGAGGTAAGTGTTAGAATGTGTATTTGTGTATGAATGAATGATAAAGCAGGGTATGTACGAAATTGTATGAATGTTAGTATGAAAGTATGGTAGAGCGAAGGTAGGGAACAAACCCTAATAATATATGCGAATGTAGGGAACAAACCCTAATAATATATGAGAATGAAGGAAACAGACCCTAATAATATCTGCGAATGTAGGGAACATACCCTAATAATATCTGCGAATGTAGGGAGCATACCATAATAATATATACGAAGGTTATTGGACGAAATGTATGTATATATGTATGTATGAATGTCACGACCGCCACCTACCTCCCACCACCATTTTAATTTATTTTTTTCTTTTTTACCTACGTACCAACACAATGCAACAAAATGATTCATTTCATTCCCTTATGATAACAAAGCATCTCATTTGAATGAAAATAACCAATTGCATTCTTTTGTCAATTTCATTACCTCATACAAGTTAAAGTTTAACTTTTAGCAAACATGTTTCTCAAGACTCTAAAATCAAGAACCAAACAAAAACACAACGTGGGTTCTGTTTTCAGGGAACTCTTTACATATTGATTTTGAAACGTGACGTAGAGTCACGGGGGGGTCTGGCGGCGGACTCCAAAATAAAATAAATAGGGGTTTTCACTCATTTAAGCAGAGGCATATATAGCCGCCACACCTCTTTCTTTCTTTCTTACACGAATCTCCTTTAATCCTCTCTTGGACTCATATTTGATTGATAAACCAAAAGGGTATTGTTCTAATCCTTCTTTGGGTTTATTGTTTCTTGCTTTTCAAATCTTTTTCTGGTGGTTAAAATGATGTAATGAGCACAAATTCTTGTTTCTTATGATGCTGCATGTGGTCCTTGTTGAATGCTTGTCGAAAAATTGGTCTACTTAGAATAGGGGAAGACATGGGAGCCTGCTGTTTTTTTGCTTAAAATTACAGGGTGTTTTTTGGTTAAAAGATTACTGGTTTTCTTTATATGTTCTTGGTATTCTAATTTTCAACAATAATAAGAACGAAAAAAGTAATCAAATAATTGTTTAATCAAACAATTTATTTTTATATAGAAACACAGATGTTACATCAACATAATCAACATATAACATATAGCAAGTTGGCGGGCAACAAGCTACGCCGCCACCCCATTTATTTTTATATAGAAACATATATATTACTACGAAAAAAGTATTCTAATGTGTAAAGTTTATTAATTTATCAGGGGAAATTGCAATAAAAGAAAAGAAGAAGCGATGAAGTATGTTCTTGTGACTGGAGGTGTCGTTAGTGGACTTGGAAAAGGAGTGACTGCTAGCAGTATTGGTCTTCTTCTTCAGGCTTGCTGTCTTCGTGTCACCTCAATCAAAATCGGTTTGTGTTTCTTATAAAATTTTCAGCAAATTAGTTTGAACAAACATTACAAATCAAAGGTTAAAGATTCGAGAAGATAGGAATATAAAAATCGAATCAATCTTCATGGGACGGATAGGATTAAAAGTTTTCATTGTTTTTTTCACAATGGATAACTTAGATTAATGCCATGATTTTGTCTTGGTATCTAGTCATCCTCTTCCGGTAAAAAAAACTAGTCTACCTGTATAATAAAATAGAGTAGATTTTCAATAACCATTTTTTTCTATTTTTCATCAAATCTCTTTAAATTGACACATGGCATTTTGACATTTTTTTTATTTTTTCATTTTCATTAAAATACATTTTATCAAATCTTTTGAAATTACCACATGGCATTTTGACATTTTTTTATTTTTTCCTTTTCATTAAAATATTTTACATCAAATTTCTTTAAATTGTCACATGACATTTTGACATTTTTTTATTTTTTACTTTTCATTAAAATATTTTACATCAAATTTCTTTAAATTGTCACATTACATTTTGGCATTATTTTTCTTTTTCATTAAAATATTTTTTTTATCAAATCTATTTAAATTGTCACATGGCATTTTGGCATTTTTTTTCATTTTTTTACTTTTCATTCAAATTAAAATTCAATTCACATATAACGGTTCTGTAAACAACCAGACTACGTCAAAAGCAATTTCATTTCATCTTTCAGGCTTAAACCTAACAATTATATGTAATCCTCAACCCTAATTCTATAATGATTATACCCTAATTCAAAGTATAAATGCGATTAGACTATACATATTCAATTAATGATTGCCGTCTGCTTTTGCATTTTCTTCTGCATTGTAATTATAAGGTCATTGTAATTATAAGGTTTTTTTGATTTCTTCTTTTTATATGTGTTTCAATCGATATTCATCATCATGGGTATCGATTTATTGAATGCAACACAAAATTAAAACATTCATAGGAGTTTCGTTAGTAAAAACATGGGTATCGATAAATTAATTATATCATTTTGGTTCTTTAATTAATTTCAATTTATGAAATGGGACTTCTCAAATTTTGTTACTTTGGTTTGAAATTAAAGAGTTCTATTCAGATTTTTATATAACTTTGTACAACATAACCTATATATATATAGTCTCCATGAAAGCTTACCAATAGAAAACTTTAAGGTTTTGTAACGTTTGTTAACTACTATAAAACACTAATGTCTATTACGTGTATATTATTGGTAATTTTATGATATTAACAAAAATGTTTGTAATTGTTTATATTATCATTTATTTATCGGTTTTGTTTTATTATTACCCTGTGTACTACATATGTTTTTTTTATTATATATTTTTTACTAACCCGTGTATCACGCGGGTTCTAACCTAGTCATCATTATTTATTTAGTAGTTTGATTAATGTCAAAGAAATGATCTTTATAGGTTTGTATTATAATATATAGATTCTTGATTTGTTCAAAAAAGTGTTTTTGTTTCTTTCTTGTTTTGAATCAATATTGACCAGATCATGAATTTTGATTTTTATTGGCTTATTTCTCAAGGCTACATGTGAACTAGGAGGGTTTGATTTCAGTTTTCTTGATCATCCTTTTCGGTTTTTAGGTCAAAGTTTGTTTGACTTTTTTCCTCCATGCAGATCCGTATCTAAATAAAGATGCAGGAACAATGTCTCCTTTTGAGCACGGAGAAGTTTTTGTGTTGGATGATGGGGGAGAAGTAAGTAACATCTCAAGATTTGGATAATAGTTAGTTTTACTTCAAAATGGTTGGTTATAAGCTAGTTACAGAATAATTATCTTGATACTTTGTTTAAAGGTGGATTTGGATCTTGGAAACTATGAACGGTTTCTAGATGTTAAGTTAACATGCGATAATAATATCACCACTGGAAAGATTTACGAGGTAACTTTACTTGAACCTTAACGCTTCACACACACTTTTTTTTATAACTTTTATTTATTTATTTTTTTTAAATTTTGGATGCAGTCTGTCATTAACAAGGAGAGGAGAGGGGATTATCTTGGAAAAACTGTTCAGGTAAAACCACTTAATATGTAAAAAAGATAGAAAGCATTAATGGGCCAGCCCGACCTGGCCTGGCCCAAACAAGATCCATTTGACAAATCGCTTTGGTTCAGGTTGTTCCTCACATCACTGATGCAATTCAAGATTGGATTG
This sequence comes from Bidens hawaiensis, assembly GCF_021521415.1. Classification (NCBI taxonomy): domain Eukaryota; kingdom Viridiplantae; phylum Streptophyta; class Magnoliopsida; order Asterales; family Asteraceae; genus Bidens; species Bidens hawaiensis. The sequence goes on from NW_027504938.1 coordinate 42,329, forward strand.
AACGGGTAGCTGCTATACCAGTAGATGGAAAAGACGGGCCACCTGATGTTTGTGTAATTGAATTAGGCGGTACTATAGGTACATAACAGCCCATAAAGTGTTCTTATTGTATGATTTATTTGGGATTTTTGGGCTTACAAATCGCTTTCTCATGCAGGGGATATTGAATCTATGCCTTTTATTGAGGCTCTTGGTCAATTCTCGTACCGTGTCGGTAAGTTTTCGGTTTATTATCAGTTGTTTTGATTATTTTTATTGTTGTGTTGTTGAATTGAAGAAATGAATGATGCATATTTTAGGGGCTGGAAACTTTTGTTTAATACATGTTAGTCTTGTGCCGGTTTTGCATGTTGTTGGTGAACAAGTGAGTTTACATTAGATGTCCGTGTTTAAGAGAAAATGAATATTTTTTATAATATTAATGATTTTTTGTTCAGAAAACAAAACCAACCCAACATAGTGTTCGGGGATTAAGAAGCTTGGGATTGACACCCAACATATTAGCGTGTCGCAGCACAACGGTATCAATTCTCTTTTGCTTTTCTGATAAGTCAGGGTGGCAGTTTTGACCCGTCTACTTGTAAACAGGTTGATTCGGGTTATGTTTTTTAACTGGTAAATAAACACAAATAAGAAGGAAACAAGCAAACGGGTTGAAAGTTAAAAACTATTTTTGGATGATAAAATATTTCTAATCATTTTCAATAATAAAAAATATCAACCCAACCCAACCACCCATGTTGCCACATTTACCAATAAAAATATGACACTATTGCTTACTCGTTAGCACTAAAAATGCAGGAATTAGAAGTGAACGTGAAGGAGAAACTTTCAAGATTTTGTCATGTTCCGGTAACATAATAAATATAAAATATCGTATAAATTTTTTAATTTACGTGTTTTTTTTATATTTACTGATAAATGACTCTTTTTTTATATATAGAAGGAGAACATAGTTACTCTATACGATGTTTCAAATATATGGCATGTACCTCTGCTCTTACGTGTATGTAAAACCAGCATGCTTTTGAGATTTAAACTTGTTTATTTGTCATTGAATATAAAGGTTTTACTATGTGTTACTTTTTTTTCTTTAGGACCAAAAAGCTCACGAGGCAGTATTGAAGGTGCTGGACCTTCCATGGTGTGTCCTCTTAACCTGCTATCTTAATGATCAGTTTAATCTGTCCGTTATTAAATTAATTATAATTCCTCAAAACATTAATTCTGATTTTTAAATATCATTAGTGTCACATCTAACCCTATGTTGGGAGAATGGACAGCGCGGGCTAAACTTTGTGACATGCTGAATGAGCCGGTAATTACATTGTATTACAATATAGTTCATGCTTTTTATTTAATATAAATTTTTATATTCAATATTCATATTCATGCAGGTTAGAGTGGCCATGGTTGGGAAGTACACGGGTCTTTCAGATTCTTACCTTTCTGTACTAAAGGTGATACTTTATTCATTTAATCTTTTGTATACAAATCAAAGTACGTTCTCTTAAATCTCAATATTTAAAGTATTTATTTGTTTCATTTTTCAGGCTTTGTTGCATGCTTCTGTTGCTTGCAGAAGAAAATTAGTCATCGATTGGGTCTCTGCTAGTGATCTTGAAGATGCAACCGCCATAGAAGTTAGTATCTAACTCCATCTGTTGTTCATTACACAAAATATTTTTTATTAATCAAACGATGGTGAACTTTTTGGTACAGAATCCTGATGTTAACAAAGCTGCGTGGGATTCTTTAAAGGTTTGTTTCATCCTCTGATTAATGTTAGTTATAGAGGTGGCAAATTTTGTGGGTCAAAGAGTCAACATTCGGGTTTGGTTTGGTTGACCGTGATCAGAGAGTCAAATATGATTAAAAAGTTGTATATTATCTCAGTAGTAATCATTTTTTGAATAAAATGATTTTTGCATCATAAATATACTTTTGTTGACTTTTGACCCGTTCAAAGAGAACATAGCGCACATGCCACTTGATTTATAAGCATCTGGGTCAAAATTGCCACCTTTAGTCGAAGTCAACACCGTTTGAGTGATTTTTCTAACCAAAAGTCGTACAGTCAGCAGATGCTGTTCTGGTTCCAGGTGGTTTTGGGGATCGGGGTGTCGAAGGCAAAATCATTGCAGCAAAATATGCACGTGAAAATAACATCCCCTATCTCGGGATTTGTTTAGGAATGCAAACGGCTGTAATCGAGTATGCAAGATCCATTCTTGGTCTTAAAGATGCAAACAGCACCGAATTCGACCCAAACACTAAAAATCCATGTGTCATATTCATGCCCGAGGTTTGTGTTATTCAAAGTTTCAAACTTTAAAAATCTTTTTCCGTTATCTCACTCGTTGTACTGTTTCAATTCACAACAGGGTTCAAAAACTCATATGGGTGGTACTATGAGGCTTGGATCAAGAAGAACGTATTTTCAAGTCACAGATTCTAAAGCTTTGCAACTGTAAGCATATTATATTATACAAAGAACATTGCTACTTTTTTTCAGGATATTGGTTCTTGTTGTGATATGGGTTTTCTTGGATTTTGTAAGGTATGGTAATCAAAGGTTTATTGATGAGAGACATCGGCATCGATACGAGGTGAATCCCAACATGGTGTTACAGCTTGAAAAAGCCGGTCTGAGTTTTACAGGCAAAGATGAAAGCGGTCAGCGTATGCAGGTTGGTTATACGGTTTTCTTATGAAAGACTAATATTATTTTTATTATATTTCTGGTGGTTTTAACTTTTTAAGTTTGATTTTGTCTCTTTAAACTTGCAGATTATTGAACTCAGTCAACATCCGTATTTAGTTGGCGTTCGGTTTCATCCCGAGTTCAAGTCTAGACCAGGAAAACCTTCTGCACTTTTCTTAGGTACTAACCCCCCACACCCACCCCAACAACCGTGCGGGTTTAAAACTGTTTATGAATATATAGTGTTATGATCAAATACACAACACTTTTTTCATGTAAATGGTACGAAGTGAAGAAAAGGTCCACGCAGTGACAAATCTTGTAATTACTCTGAACAGAGTAATTATGCTACAACAAAATAAAAGTATTACTATCTAGTAACAATAATTACGCTACTTGTAAACTGTAGCGTAAGCGTAATTGTTAGTACTCTAGCTCATTTTGTTGTAGAGCAATACTCCCTCCGTCCCTCTTTAAGTGTCATGGTTTGAAGACACAAAGTGGGTCTTTGGGATTCCTTATTTTTACTTCCTTATAACTTATAACTTGTGAGAAGTTAAAAAAAAGTGTTTTGGTTTCCTTATTATGTGAGAGGAAATGTTGATAAGTTACACATTTGTAACTTATGACTTCTCCTTATAAGTTATAAGGAGGTAAAAATAACCAAACACCCCTAAAGTTCAAGGTAGATTGAATGATTAATTTTTTTTTGCTTACCAAATGACAATAATTTCCTTGGAATTTGGGTCCATAAATATTTGTATATTAATGCTAGTTGTGTATGTTTAAGGGTACACATGGAAATTGGCTAATAAATTTTGAAAGTGGACATTTGTAATGGGACAAACTAAAAAGAAAATATGGACACTTTTAATGGGACGAAGGGAGTAATACTTAATTAATGAACTTGAGTAATAATAATTACTATACTTGTATTTTATTGTACTGTTGTAGTACTAAATTTGCCACCGCTTATCCGACCCTAAATAGGTAACGGCTGGTTGTATGTTACAATGATGTCAGGGCTGATAGCAGCAGCAAGCGGGAAGTTAGACGTGATGTTAAAGAAAAGTGGTGGCACAAAGGCGAATGGGATTGCTAATGTGGTGATGTCAGCTGGATCGCCACTCAGGTATGGTAACGGGGTTAATGGCATCCATACCAACAAAAAAGCAACGGTTTGCATGTTTGAGACAAGAATCTAATGACGGTGATGTCATGTGGGTCGGGTTTTGTTTTTTTTCGTTTCGGTTTTCAAGTTGGGATTTTGTATAGGTTCGTTGGAATAGTGCTGGGTCCGGTCTTTTTGAAAAACATGGAACAGCCTTTGGGTTAGGTGCAGAAGTTTAGTACTTGACAAGGTTTAGTGTAACAACCCTAAAACTGAAGGGCATGTTAAAAGAGAACCTTAATGCATATGGACCATTTTGAGTGTTTGTTTCTTATTCCCAAATAACACATATATTACCATTACACCCACCCCATATTCACACCCTATTCGCGGCGTATGAAATTCAAATGTCCTGGTGTTCCAACATTCCTGGTGACATGGGAGCTTGTGAAAGGAGTACGCCGCATATAGACCTATACACGGCGTATAGACCATGAGCATATAATTTGGGTGTTTCGCTCATTGTTTGGAGGTTTGATACGTAGCGTTTAGGTCTATAGGCTGTTTTCGGTTTGAGAGCATACACAACGCAGTGTATAACTGCCGTATATTTTTCCAAAAGTGTGTGTATATTATGCGTGTTTTGAAAAATAAGCTATATAGTTTTTCTGGAAGTGTTGAAAAAAAACAAAAACGTCTTGAAAAAATAAAGTCTAATTGAAGAGTTCAAGCGGTAAAAATTCTCTTTAGCATGATCACTTTGTCTCACTTCATTGTACTTGTTTGGTTACCAATAGAGTAGAGGTTAGAATTTCTCTTAACACTAATTAGATCATTCACTTTCTATAAGTTCGCGTCCTCTATTATCTTTTTGGTACCAAATTGAATGTTTTTTGGTTTGGATTTAGTAAGTTGTCATAGTCACAAGAAGGGCGTTGAGCTTTCACGTGTGTTATTGTCATTGAAGAACATAGTAAAAACTAAATAATACTGGGTTGGGATTATGAGTGTAGGAGTTCACGTTATTTAATGCTTGTGAAATGTTGACCCCGGCACCTTAATCAAGCTCGCTATATAGAAGTTGTGTCTCCTTATGATGTTGTAAACCACTTGTTACTCTGTTCTACAATGGCAGCAACGTCATCTCTCAAATGCTTACTAAAGTGTGATGAGAGGACAAGTATTCGCCAAAGGAACCATTACACAGACTCTATTTTGTAACCAAATGAGTATGATGGATGAAGACAGTTGATCATGAACCTTTAGAGTATTCTCATTCAATCCCCTATAATTATGTGTGGGGAGTTTGCAAATTATAGGGTGAGGTTGTGAGTGATTGTGAATGTAAATTATAGGGTGAAGAGAGAAACGTAATGATTTTTTGTAAATTTGGGGAAACATTTGGGGAATATTGTTTGCCCCTATTTATTTTTTAATATTTTCTGGATTGGTTGTGAGTAGAGGAGAGAGAAAAATGTAATAATAAATGTATAAAAAACATTATTTAATTGAACATGAGAGAGAAATATAGTGTTTTTTTTAGTGTAATCATATAGATAGGGATGAAGAATGGTATGAGAATGCTCTTATAATTTGGCAACTTTATATGTAAGAGCATTCCCAACCCATTTGCTATATTCTTGTGAGGAGAGTTTGTAAATCACAGGTGAGGTTTTGAGTGATTGTGAGTGTAAATTATAGGGTGGAGAGAGAAAATGTAGTGATTTTTTTTGTAAATTTGGGGAAACTTTGTTTGTCCATATTTATTTTTTAATATTTGTTGAATTGGTTGTTAGTAGAAGAGAGAGAAAACTGTAATGATAAAGGTATAAAGTAATATTATTTAATTGAACAGAAAAGAGAAATGTAGTGTTTTGTAGTGTAATTATAAAGATGGGGATAGAGATCCGGATGAGAATGCTCTAAGTAAGTTAACATAAATGGTTGTTATGGTTAATGGAAACTAATGACGATGATGATCAGAATGACAGAATTGGATCCGAGCGTAGAGTTCTTCTAACCTAGTTAACATAAAAACGTGGTTAAGATGTTTATGTTCACCACGTAACACTTTGAGTGGTTAGCATACTCATCTCCTTTTTAATGTAAGTAATTTAAACAAAATGGCCGTTATAGCCAACGAAAACTGTTAGGATATTAGACGACCCAATCATTAAGAAAGGAGAATATGTTTAATTGAAGAGTTGGAGATGCTAAAAAATTTCTATCGAGATCACCGTGTCTTCCTCAATCATTAAACTCCAATTGAAGAGTTGGGATCTTAAAAATTCTCTTTAATCTAGTCATTGTGTCTTTCTCAATCGTTCAACTCCAATTAAAGAGTTGTAGATGTTAAAAATTCTCTTTATCATGATCACCGTGCTTCCTCCATCATTAATTCCAATTGACGATTTTGAGAAGTTAAAAATTCTATTTAACGTGATCACTGTGTCTTCCTCCATCGTACTCGTTTATATGTTGGTAACCATTGTTTACAAAAGAAGCACGATGGACGAACGTGATTAAAGTATCTTTAGGCCATAGTTTTTCCGTTGATTTTCTTTACATCATGTATATTAGAGCAGGAGCTATTCTTCGAAGAAATGAACATCATATTTTCTGTTAATTTGCTTTATGTCATGTCTATGAGAGCAGGAGCTAATCTTAGATGTAACAGACTCTTCATTGTAAACATGTTATTTTTCTCCACATTCGCGTAAAGATGGAGTTTGATAAACTCTACTTTTCAAGAGCCTTCTAAAAACTTCATGATGAACTCTACTTCTAGGTGTGCTAAAGGCTCTATAGTCTATAGCTATTAGCAACCATTATGATCATAAAACAACAAATGTCATGAAAGAGATCTTGAAACACCTTTGGGATTTCATAAGCTGACACAACACCACCGGCATGTTTATTTGTGAATCAGATTGTGACTACATGTGTGGAACTGAGATAAATGATCTGATACATTAATTCCTTATCTTACATTACGTATGCGAGATTTCAGAAACCATAAATCACATAATACACTCATCTGCCCCCGTTGCTCTCCCTCAATCCATCTCCACCACCACCAATTGCTGACATCAACTATTGTAACATCCTGAAATTTACAAATAATATTTAAAATAGTATTTAAGTTGGAAGAATTAATTTGCGTTTGAAGAATTATTATATTATAATAAAGATAAAAGGGTAGTAGGCTTAATAGATGAAATTCGTTATGGACTCAAAAGGAAAGATTGATCCTAAGGTCAATGACCTTAAGGCGTATAAATACCCCTTAAACCCTAATCCTTTTCATTTCTATCCATCTCTACGCCGTAGTCTACATCTTCAAAAACACACACTTAAGCCAAACACTCTCTACACTAATCCTTTCAACGATCCGAGACCAATAAAAGGTAAGAAATCATTTACCTCAGCTGACCCAACCTATTAGAACCCGACACCGCAACCCCGTGATGCCGTATGAGCCGTTTGGATCTAGATCTAGCTTCATTCGGGTGTTTAATCAACCAAAAACGAGCTTAAGGACCATTTTATCTCAGATCTGGACACCCCGAAGCTACCTAGGCCATAAACGATCAAACCCCGATCAACCATGGTGGTTAACGGCGGCTGACGGCGCTGGAATTGAAGAAAACCACAAAAAACGCGAATAAAGGAGCTGAACCAGACTTATATGGGCGTATAAGTATATACATCGTATAAGTATGGTTAGCGTATAAGATGAAGCGACCGTATATGTATGTGGGCGTATATGTTTATGTGTAAGCCATATATGTATATGCAAAACGTATAAGTATATAACGTGTAAGTATGACTGCACCGTATAAGTATATAACGTGTAAGTATGTATTCATCGTATATGTATATAAACGTATATGTATGCATGTAACGTATATGTATATAAACGTATATGTATGTATGTGACGTGTATGTATGACTTATACGCTGGAAGTGACTTATACGCTGAGAACCACTTATACGCTGGAGTGACTTATGCGCCCATAAACTTATACGGACTGAAGGTGATTTTTCCAAATCAACGAAAGATAAACGGCGTATACGTACGTAAGCGATAGATATAGACTTATATGATGGTTAAGATAAGAATAAGTAATTGATTAATAATAAAAGGCAATGCTTAAAAGGAGTAGGACTTAGAAAGGAATGCCAATGAAGTAAACGAACTCTAGAAGTAGTAATTGATTAATGTGCCTTATTACACAGTCAGTTGCAAATTGCAAAGGAAGGGCGTAACAGTCGACAGGACCGGATACAAGTGAGTTTCTAGCCCCATTTCCTTGTTATGTTTTCAGTGCTGTGTGCATACTCAATGTGATTAGTTAATACACTTACCTTAAGTGGTAAGTGTATGACATATATGATTTATGTGAAAGTTACTAAAGATATAGATGAATGCTTGTCGGTACGTGAACAATGTGAAGGATGCCCAGTGCATCTGTATGTTATGATGCGGTATGCTTGTTTACGTGGCTACATTCTACGTCAGACATAGTAAGTTAGGATATTTGGACATAGACGTGGAATGTAGCAGCGTAGATAAGGACTGTGGACCCCATTAGTGTTCCTTAGATGGATATTATATGATTAGTGTATGTTCTGTTTATGGATAATAAACATTGTTCCTTCTATGGATAATATATAGAGTTCCTTGTATGAATAGTGAATATTGTTCCTTCTATGGATAATATATATAGCGTTCCTTTTATGGATAACACACGTTGTTCCTTCTGTGGATAATACGTAGTGATCCTTCTATGGATAATACACGTTGTTTGTTCTATGGACTATAGTAGATATTCCTGTAATGAATGTTGTGTAATGTTCCTCTTATGGATATTTTAAGGACAAGGTATTATTATGTGTCTCCGGATCCATGTAAGTAAATATGTATGTATGTAAGAAGGGTAACAGGTTAAGTATGAATATGTATCTTCGGATGCGTATATATGTATGATATGTGAAAATATTGTATGTTGCTTGATTAACTAGAACTCACTCAGCGTAGCTGACTTTTAATATGCACACATGTAAATAGGTTTAAAGAGTTAGCATGAGGATGACATATGGCATGGATTGAACGGATGGCATTTAAAGATTGAAGATATGATGTTTTAATACGGTGTCTTATGGTATGTTTTAAAGACAAGATTTTTATGTTTTGTAATGATTGGTTGAAGTTTTATATTCCGGGAAAGTTTTCAATAAACTTTGATTGATAGAACTGTGTTTATGAGTAAATCCGACGTAAAGTGTAGGGCACTGGGACCGGGGCCTTGCAACTGTAAAACCCTGGATACATCGGAATACGCCCGAGTGTGACGTACAGATTGTCCAAAACACATGCGACAATATTAAGTGACAATATTATCATTATTTCATTGATGATTCAAATAACATGTTGTTTTGCAAATAGGAAAGTTACAAGGAAATGAAACATATCAAATACTTTATTAATAATCCTAAGTCTAGTGTCTTCTCTTTTTCATCTTCTAATTAGCATACCTGTAACATATGTATAAAATAATGTCAACTAACTTAATAGTCGGTGAGTTCACACAGTTTGATATAATACATAAAAACCATACAATTCCATGAAAACTTGTAAAAAGCAAATAAGGTCGTTTCTAATTGGGTTGCGCACCAACGTACTCGGATAATGAGGCCCTTTTCCACTCATAACAACAAGGTCTTGAGTGCAAAGGGGATGTATGATCATACTATCTTGAAATAATCCATGAGCAAGTAATTTTGAGCAAGTAACAACTAAACACACAAGTCCATATAGCGAATTGTAGTTTGTAAGCGAAATCATAAGTAAATGGGTTTTGTAGGATACATATATTACCCCCAAAAGTAATAAAAGAGTAAAAATGTGGTGTGAGAAACTCACATTTGAGATTGAAGACAACTTAAAATAATAACTGAAAGCGTGTTTAAGGAAATTGAAACGATCGAACCTCACAAACTATAATTAAAAAGGAAATACAAAATTTAAAGACTAACTATCGGAATTATAGAAGTTAAATAATATTAGTTTTAGGAATTATGCATTTTATTAATATCTATTTAATTAACTTATGGCAAATGGGGACTTGGGGATTTTTATATTTAAAATGATTTTAACAAATATGAATTAAAGTTTATATAAATCATTTGATGTTTATTATTTGAAGAATTATTTGTAGATGAACAATTATAACTTTATTAATATAATATTAAATAACATTATTAATAACAATTTATGATTAAACGTTTTATTTTATTCTATTAACATAATTAATTAATTAATTTATGAATTAATTAACTTAAATGTTTTTCATGAATTATTTAAAGAAATTATAGATATTAGTTTATGTTGAAATAAAATAATCAATAATTAATTATTTAGAGAAATTATTAAGCATACTAGTTCTATTATAAGAAATCTTTAATTAAAACCATTTTGTATATATCATCTTATTTAAAATAAAAAGGTTTATAAGTTTATGATGATCAACGGATAATAACATCTAGATAATATATATATATATATATATATATATATATATATATATATATATATATATATATATATATTCTTGCAAAATAACTAGTTTTGAGATAGTATTTAGAAAATCAAAGTGTTTATTTTGGATATCCATGATCATAGTGATTTCTTATAACCAAAATATAATATTTTTATTATAAAAGTATCATGACCATGAAGAACAAATTATGAACATTCAACATTAAATTAAAATAAAAACTATAAAGTGCATGAAATCATAAAACTTGTTAGTGCTTTCAATCTTAAAAAAATAGTGGATTGAGGTGTGAAAATAACGGAGAATTTGTCCTCCTTTTATAGTGAAAATATAGAGTTGTAATGTCTTATGGAATTTATAAAAATTAATCATATTTAATATAATTAAAAACAAAAATTAAAATGGTTTAAAAGGTTTTCAAAGTGTTTAACTCTTTCAATAAATTTTATTTAATTAAAGCATTCATTCGTTTATTTTTATTAGTAAAAAAAAAAACAACATATGGAAAAGATGGCAATAATAATCCAAGATTTATTCTAGTGATTTGCATGGGAAAAGTTAATGAATAAATTATCTTTATTATGAATGTTTTAAATAAATATACAATACTACAAGGGTGGTAAAAAGTATATTTGCATAGAAATGATCACATAAAATACATGAAACGAAAATTGAGATTAATTACTAATATTATAAAGATATATAAATTTAAATAGAACAAAACCAAAAATTTAAAATGGGGTCGGGTTTTCGGGTTTGAAAATTAACGAATGTTACAGGATTCACAACTTTTAGACATTTCATCCCGAAATTAAACTAAAAATAACATTTAAAAGAAAACAGTTAATACATGTAGTTGTTAAAAGTTTAAACATTTTTATATATACATATTTAAATTTTAAAAAAATAATGCCGATCTTTAATAAACCGAAAGACGCCACAAATGGGAAATATGACAAGAACACTTATATATAGGATGTATCAGCGGCGTATCTACCATGCCTATATCATTTTGCATTTATCCCGTTTTTCCATAATCATTCCAAGTTTCGAGTTATTGCACACAACTGTCCTTACTATGAGTTCCATGCGAGAACTTTGATAATTACGTGTGCACCCGTAATTACTTAGCTCGTCGCATGGTCCACATAGTTTGCCATATTGTGTGATTTTTCAAGACATCAATAAAAGAGAACTCTATATGTACAAAAACTTTATAATTCAAAATCACATATTTGATAAATGAGCTATTAGGGTTCGAAATAACAAAAGTAAATAAATGAAACTTTCGAAGTCAGTAATATCGCTATAAATGTAAACATTGAGGTTCAAGAATAATAAGATCGATGAATAAGACTTTTAATTCTTAAAATAATAACATGAAAATCAGGAACTCTTAGGTTATCAATAACAACATGGATAAAATATCAAAGTTATGACCATCACATGAATTAGTTGTAAATAATGGGGTCGAGAATAACATGGCAATTAAAGGTAGCATTAAGCTAACAAAATATCAACAAATGGAATTTTAATATCGAAATATCAAAATAGTTTGAGTTCTTGGAGTCAAAACAACGTAAAACATCAATTTGAAATTTCGTTTAACGAATGAAAACTCCCTATAAAACATCAATTTTGAATAACAAGAAGATTAACCAAGTATATACTTGAAACTTCGAAATCAAAGTAAAACATTGGTCTCAGATTGATAAAACATCAAGAAAATAATTCGGTGAAATATTGGACGAAAAGAGAACCAAACAAATAATCAAAACAATTCGTGTAAAAGTAATATAAATCCAACATGTAAATTAACATGTTTGAAATCCTAATTTCCACTAAACGGTTAGGTGTATGGGAAATCGGTCATAAAACGCGAAATTGAGATAATAGTAAACAAATTCAGCAATGCAACCATGAATGACAACAAAAATGGCTTGACAATCACAAATCGCCAAACTCAGTTATAAACTTCATAAATAATCATCGAAAGGATTTGATGCATAAAATTTCTTTGGTTATATTCAAATAGGATTATATATATATATATATATGAAAATAATAATGATAATAATAATAATAATGAAAATAAAACAAGACGAAACTTGCGATACATGTCTTCTCGACGGTAGGTTTGAGGTATGAAGGTTATGGTGAGGATGGTGCTATGATTTCTCAACTGAATTTGTTGGCGTTGACGAAGGGGAAGAGGAAAATGCTCTCTTCAAAATTCGCGTAAGTTTATGAAAATCGAAAAAGAATGCGACGCTTTTTTTTAAATAATAACTTTTGAAAAAACTTAATAATAATAATAATAAAAATTTCTTAGCTAGTGCTAAAGTTTGCCACTCTTTATGAAAATATTAATGTAAAATAAAGGTTTCCTTTATGGCGACGTCTTATGAAAACTTTTAACGAGGATCGTTAACTACAAATGACTCGTTTTGATAGAACTGTTATGATGATAATATAATATCCTTAAGGGCTTAGAACTTGTTTGAAACAATGATTTTACTTTATTTAAAAATATTATATATAATAAGTATTATAGTGGTAATAATAATAATAATAATAATGACCATAATAGTAGTAATGAAATAATAATGATAATAATAATAATAAAAATAATAGTGATAATAATAACCATACGTTTGACTTAAAGTCTTTTTGAAGATCATCAACTTGATTAAGTACTTGTTAATTAACTATTTTAAAATAATTTGATGATTTGAAATTATAAGTGTAGAGTGTTCTTAAAAAAATATGTATTGAATGTGGTGAAACATTCATAATTTTTAAAAATATAATAATAATAATAATAATAATAATAATAATAATAATAATAATATAATAGAAATAAGTATGTTTGACGAGTATGAAGGGGCTATGTAGGGGTGTAAGGCTATGAGTTAGTTCCAAGTGGTCAGAGGATGCGGTTTTAGATATTGCATGGTGGAAACAAGTTAGGCCTTTTTAAGTATTGTGGGGGGACTCGGGTCACTACAATGATAGCATGCTTGAAGTACGAGAATAAGGCATATAGTTGGGATAAATGGTTTGGCAACATTTTGTGGGAATAGGTGATGTTGAATAGGCATAGGTTTTTGGTAAGAGGTGGTGGCTGAAATTATCACATTTGTATGGTAATGGAGTGGTGGGATTTACACATTAAATACAAAGGGCGTGTCCCAGTGCAAAGCTTTTTGTTAGGGTACATTTGAGTGTCCAAGAGTTGTGTTAGGTGTTGGATCGGTTCAAGCATAGTTATTGGATCTACGGTCATGATTAAGACGGGTTTTGGTGGCCAATAGTGCGATAATATGAGTTGACACTTCACGAGTTGAGTTTTTGAGGGCGCATCAAGGGTAACAAGACGATATGTTGTGATACGTGGATGATTCGCGTGACATGAGACGTAAATATGAAATTCGTATTAACAACCAAAAGAAACATCATAATTAATCCATATAAATCTAAAGAAAAATAAGTAAAGAAATAAAATCACATGAATTAAAATTTGAAATTGAATTGGAATGCTCATTTCCATAAAAATCTCAAAAATATTTGAATAACCAAATGAAAAATATATCAAACTTAATATAAGTAATGAAATTGAATTGAAAATCGTACGTTCATGTACCACCATGACTCTTTGTATTCCCAATTCAAACCTTAAAATAAATGAATAGATACAAAATATAGAAAACTAATTGAAAATTGACTATTCATGCATAACCATGACTTTTCAAATTCCAATTTTAAACCATAATAGTAAATGAATATATAAATAAAATGATCGATTTGAAACTTGACTATTTATCACCATGACATTTCGAATTTTCAATTTTAAACCATAATAATAGATGAATATATAACTAAAATAATCATATTGAAACTCGATTATTCTCTTATTATAATACAATCAAAGTGTGTAATTAAATCGAACCAAAAGCTGGGTATTCGTGTATTACCACGACTTGGCAGACTTTCAGTTAAAACACATGGTAAACATTAAGGGTCGGAGTCACATGTCGCAACTAACTTAATAGTTGGTGAGTTCACACTGTTTGATATAATACATAAAAGCCATACAATTCCATGAAAACTTGTAAAAAGCAAATAAGGTTCTTTTCCAATTGTGATTGCGCACCAACGTACTCGGATAATGAGCCCTTTTCCATTAATAATAACAAGGTCTCGAGTGCAAGGGGGGGGGGGGTGAATGATCATACTATATTGAAGTAATCCATGAGCAAGTAACATGTGAACACATAAGTCCATGTAGCGAATTGTAGTTTTGTAAGCAAAATCATAAGTAAATGGGTTTTGTAGGATACATTTATTACCCCCAAAAGTAATAAAATAGTAAAAAAGGGGTGTGAGAAACTCACATTTGAGATTGAAGACAACTTGAACATAATAACCGAAAGCGCGTTTAAGGAAATCTAAACGATCGAACCTCACAAACTATAATTAAAAAGGAAATACAAAATTTAAAGACTAACTATCAGAATTATAGAAGTTAAATAATATTAGTTTTAGGAATTATGCATTATATTAATATCTATTTCATTAACTTATGGCAAACGGGAACTTGAGGATTATTTATTTAAAATGAGTTTAACAAATATGAATTAAAGTTTGTTTAAATCATTTGATGTTTATTAGTTGAAGAATTATTTGTAGATGAACATTTATAACTTTATTAATATAAGATTAAATAACATTATTAATAACAATTTATGATTAAACGTTTTATTTTTATTCTATTAACATAATTAATTAATTAATTAATTTACTAATTAATTAACTTAATGTTTTGCATAAATCATTTAAGAAATTATATATATTAGTTTATGTTGAAATAAATAAACAATAATTAATTATTTAAAGAAGTCAAGCATACAGTTCTATTATAGGAAATCTTTAATTAAAACCATTTTTTATATATCATCTTATTTAAAATAAAAAGGTTTATAAGTTTATGATGATCAACGGATAATAACATCTAGATAATATATTATATATATATATATAATATATATATAAATACACCAAACACGGGCAAATTAAGACACCCATTTTTAAGTAATTTACAACACTTAAAGCATGAGGTACTGTGTTAGTAAGGGTAAACATGTCTTTTAAACACAATCCATTCAACTTACAAGTTTGGTCCCTCATCTTTAACCATATTATATTTTAATTTAACTTGTAAACTAACTTCTCACCCATGATTTTTAAACGACTATAGCCTTTTCATACGTTAATATTTTTATAAAAAAAATTGCACCATAAAAACGAGCATTTTATTCTCTTAATTTGGATATGATATTGTTGTAATTTTTTTTCATTTTAAATAAATTAATATGTTACGTAGG
>NW_027504939.1:0-25813 GCF_021521415.1 Bidens hawaiensis
TTAAGCCGTTTTCGTGGCTAAAATCGCTGCCACTGCTGTTGGAATCAGTGGTGGGAGAGTTGCAGTTTGATCTCTGGATAATATTATCAGCAACTGGAGGGCTGATTTGTAAGGATAGATCAGGAAAAGTTGTCATTGAGGCAGTTCTTGAAGCAAGAAACATGATGTTGAAATGATTATGTAACAAAAAAAAAAAAACTAAGATAGCTTAAAAAGACAGATTGGATGGTTTGTGATTATATCATGAGTGCCTTATGATTAAGTATTGCATGGGGTTTCATAGAGAGAGGGGTTGTAGTCTTGTAGAGTGTATTAGTAGTAGAGACTGTGTAGGCTTTATCAGTAGTAGGTTAGGTTTGAGGTTTGACGAAGAATTGGAGAAAGGATAGCTTTTTGTAAGCGATGACCGGAAAAGAAAGGTTTTACTTTAGGTTATTTTATTATTAACAGATTTATGAAGAGGGTTAAAGGTTGCAGATATCAAGAAAAAGTTGGTAAATAGGAAGTAAAAAAGTTTGAGAATATCATAAATGAGCAGAGAGACAGAAGGGGATCACAATGAAGGTGATAGTTATGTGAAGGGGTATCTACTCGTCTTAACATCGAGCGGGGCGGGTCAAACCCACAAGATATAGACAAAAGGCTTGAAATCAGGATGTCATGAAGACACAAAGCCAAAACTTATGCGCGTGGCGCATATCACGCATATCACATATGCTCACGCATCACATATGCTCACGCATATCACATATGCTCACGCATCACATATGCTCACGCATATCACATCTGCGCGTGGCGCATATCACATATGCTCACGCATATTACATATGCTATGCTCACGCATATCACATCTGCGCATGAAACATCTGCGCCCTTGCGCATCCCCGAGATAGGCGCATAAAGGACAACACAACAAATGAGACAATAGTCTAATCCAAATCAGAATAAGGACAACCATGATTGTACTCATCAGACAACCTTCCAGAAGGTATCTTTTAAGGAATAAAGAATGTGCTGATGTTGACAGCTGCCAATGAAGGGTGGACAACTCAGCAAAACCCATGTGCCACCACGTGATGGCACATGGGTCAGGTAAAATACCTTGGTCAGAGAATAATCAATGAAAAAGCACCAGATGTCCTAAGTACACGTGGCGCGAAGCAATAGGAGGAGGCCAAAAAGGCCCTAATTGGGTCTGAGCCCAATCATTGAAAACCCTAATACTATAAATACCACACCACCTCCACAGTTGGGGTCAAGCAAGAAAATATATTCTAAGTCCTTACTCATTTTCACATTCTGATCTTCTCCTATAATATCTTATTCTCACACCGGAGGGTTACCCCAAAGAGGACCCCTCTGTCCCTTTCTGAGGGGTAAGCTCACGGTGCTGTTCGTTTTGTAGGTGGAAGAACTCGTATCTCGGAAAACCATCGGTGATATAGCACACTCATACCCGAGGAACGTAGATCGAATACAAGTAAGTCGATCCATGCTTCTTCATTGGCGCCATCACCTGTTACAACGGCAACAAAACCACTATTTCATCAGTTTTCTCTCTGAAAATCTTCACCATGGTTTCCGGTGTTCGAAACAATGATCAAGTTCTGGAGGATAATGAGCTTGAGGATGTTAATGAGGGACATCATGTTCTGAGGGCGCCGCGTGACACTGCGCGCACCACCAGTAACCATCCCTTCAACACAACACCTCATAGCCAGACTGAAACTCCCCCAGACGATCTCACGTTCCAAAATCTGACTGGTACAAAACAAAAAGGACCAATGGGTCCGGAAGTTGAAACCAATGACCCTAAAGAATGGCTTATAAACGAACAACGGCGTTTAATGGACAAATACAATGAGCTGGTAAAACACAAAAAGTTAGCCGACTTAACACAAAGGCTCGCATTTGATAAGCAAACCATTCAGGGAACAACAAAAAAGGCGCGCGCGCCGGAAGACGGTCATTCTGTTCACACCGAACACGCTGATATTAGTGATGAAGAAGAAGTGCACAACATGAGGAAGACGCGAGATACTCATGCAGGAGGTTCACAGCTTCACGCACACATGAACATAGCACCTGGAGCCAAAGCTGATATGGATCTATACACACCATACAACCCACAAGCGAAAGGGCAAGTGGACGTAACCACACCATATAGGCCAGCCATCTTGGTAAAACATTCAAAATTCACTGAGCGCATTGCGAAGGCTCCATTCAACACAAAACCAAGATGCCAAGTGGTTTAGGCAAGTACGATGGTACAACAGATCCAGATGATTTCTTACAAGGTTTTTACAACACTGGAAACCGAGAAAGCTGGACGATGCCAACATGGTGTCACATGTTTGCTCGCTGCCTCACGGGCGCAGCGCGTGTCTGGTTCTAAAGCTTGCCGACAGGACAAATCGATGGGTTCGAAGAGCTATTGGAAAAGTTCCAGGCTCACTTTGTACAGCAGCGCAGACACACGCGCGACCCCGATGACATCATGCACTGCGTGCGCAGGAATGATGAAACCATTGAAGACTACATAACTCGTTTCAATCAGGAATCTCTTGCAATTGGAGGCATCACTGAACAACTCTTGCGCGTGGCCTTTATACAAGGTGCGCGCAGTGATCAACTCCGCAGAGCTCTCGTGAGCAGAGAAGGCATGCCAACCACTTGGGCTAAGCTTATGGAAGCATCGCGAGTCTTCGCGCGAAATGAAATACAAATTGCCCAAGACAGAGCAAGAGATAGAGGGCATCAAACAGAAGCACCACGCAACAATGAAAGGAGGGGAAAACAAAACTCCGTATGGTCCAGGTTGCAACAAACCAATTATTCTCCCGCAGAAAAGCAAGCGCAACAAAGTTCACCCCAGCCCCAAAAAGACATTCTTAATCGCAGAGAGGGTGACAAGAAGGAAGGCGGCAGAGAGCCTAATAGACCTCTACCAAGAATATGGACTCCCCTCACCAAAATGCCTTCGCAAGTGTTAAGCACAGAGAATGTCCGGTTTAAAAGCCCCAGGGCATTACTCCATAAGGGACCACCAAACAGTGGCAAATATTGTGAGTTTCACAAATCCACAGGGCACAACACCGATGCATGCCACCATTTGAAGGATGCGATCGAAAAAGATGTGAAATCATGCAAGTTGGCTCACCTAGTAAAAAACCCAAGACCAGAGAATGAACAACCAGACGGAGCCTCAGCCAGTATAAAATTCAAAAGAATCTGTGTAGCTGAAGGAGGAAGGCAAGGGCAAAGATCGAGGAAGAGAAGCGCGCAAATCCAAGGGGATTGGCGCGAGCAACAAGTAATCTTTCCAAGAATTAGAGAAGGCCCGTCTATCAGCAGTCCTCTAGTCATCACTGCACACATCGCTCATTATGAGGTATCAAGAGTCCTGGTGGACACCGGTAGTGAGTCAGACATCATATATGAGCAATGTTTCAGGAAGTTGGATCCAGAAGACCAAGCAAGGCTCGAAGTTGTGAGGGCACCAATCTCGGGTGTCTCAAACGAAATTATTCACCCCCTAGGTCAGATACAATTCGAACTAACTATGTGGGATGAGAAGCACAAGCGAGCTGAAATTGTCAACTTCCTGGTCTTGCCCACCACTTCATGCCATAGTATGATCTTGGGTAGAGGAGCGATTGCCCAATTCAACGCCATACCGTCACCAGCGCATGGCGCGTTGGGGTTCCCAACACCAACAGGAGTAACATTTGTGTATCGAGATCATTTATGCGCAGTAACAAGTATACCTCGAGAAGGAGAATGAAGCTTCCAGTGGCAAACAACGCGCCAGAGGAATGGATTCTCAACCCAAATTCCCAGAACAAACAATCACAATCGGAGCTACGATATCAGATGACACAAGGGTGAGAATGAAAAGATTGCTCACAACGTATACGTCAGTCTTCGCGTGGCAACATTCTGATATGACTGGGGTTCCGCGAGACCTGGCGCAACACTCTCTCAACACATTCAAATCTGTAGAGCCAATTGCTCAAAAGAAAAGAGTCATGGGAGACGAGAAGGCAAAGGCCATGAATGAGCAAGTAGAAGATCTACTGCGCGCGAATATCATTCGCCCAATACGATACCAAACATGGGTAGCCGATCCTGTTTTGGTAAAGAAGAGCAATGGGTCATGGAGAATGTGCATCGATTTCAAGGACCTCAACAAAGCGTGTCCAAAAGATTGTTACCCCCTCCCAAACGTTGACGCGAAGGTGGACTTTGTGGCGCCATTTAAGCTCAAATGTTTCTTGGATGCCTATAAGGGCTATCACCAAATTCAAATGGCACCACAGGATGAAGACAAGACTGCTTTCAGAACTGACAAGGGTGTTTTCTGTTACACAAAAATGCCCTTTGGTTTGAAGAATGCAGGAGCCACTTACCAAAGACTCATGGATGCAATTTTCAACGAGCAGATTGGAAAAAACTTAGAAATCTACGTGGATGATTTGGTGATTAAAAGCAGGGAGGAAAAACAAATGCTCAAAGATATCGAAGAAACCCTTCGGTGCCTAAAGGAAGTAAACATGAAGCTCAACCCGAGCAAATGCACATTCGGCGTGGAAGAAGGGAAATTTCTCGGCGTAATGGTCACCAAGGATGGTTTCAAGGTGAACCCAGAGAAGGTGGAGGCTATCCTCAGCATGCCCTCACCATCCACCATGAAGGAAGTTCAAAAGTTGAATGGTAGATTGGTATCAATTAACAGGTTCCTAGCAAACCATGCAAGCAAATCTACCTCATTCATTAACACATTGAGAAATTGCCTAAAGAAAAGCCAATTCAAATGGACGCCTGAGGCCGAGCAAGCTTTCAGTGAGATAAAAAAATTTCTGATTAATCTGCCTGCGCTCACAGCTCCACTACCTGGTGAAACTTTAACGTTGTACCTGTCAGCAGGAGAGCGCGCCATTGGCGCAGTATTATTGGTGGATCGCAAGGGAATCCAAACACCAATTTATTATGTAAGTCGGGTGCTGACAGATCCTGAGACGCGCTACACCATCATAGAAAAGTTAGTTTTATCACTAACGCATGCGTCGCGCAAGCTTCACAGATATTTCAATGGTCATCCTATTGAAGTCCTGACTGATTACAACATCCAGCAAGTCTTGCGACGTCCCGCGCTCCCAGGAAGGCTGACAAAATGGGCGCTGGAATTAGGGGAGCACACGATCACCTATAAGCCTCGTCCAGCAATCAAGGGACAAGTCTTAGCTGATTTCATCGCAGAAATCCCTGAAGAAAATGTTGGTACATGTTTGTCAGTAGTTCATAGTCTTGTAATTGTAATCGAGTCTGTATTGTAATTGTGTATTTGATTATGTTTTTGTTTGTGTAACTAGCGAAGTTGTCAACAAGTTCGCTCAGGCGAACTTGTTGAACAAGCGAAGTTGTCAACAAGTTCGCTCAGGCGAACTTGTTGAATATGCGAAGTTACTGACAACTTCGCCTGTGGCGAAGTTGTCGTGTATATATTGAATGTTACAGCCGAATCGTTAAGGTTGTTCGTTTAGGGTTTCAGTCAAGTGTTCGAGTTTAAGCAGACGTGTTTGCTAGTTCCAGTGTCTGTAATAGTGACTACGAGTCACGTGTTTGGTTATTAATATAACGTGTTTGATTCATTGCTCGTGTTATTCTATATCTACACTCGTAACCTACCTACGCAGGGATTCCGCACCTGCGTTGTTAGAGAATATCCCGTGTACGATCCGTCCAGGAACCTACAATTGGTATCAGAGCAAATCGGCTCGATTGTGAGGTTCGGGATTTCACGCGGGTGTAGTTTCGTCTCGTTTGACCTATTCGCGAGACGTATTTTTGTTGGGATTATGTTCTACTAGTGCTTGACAGTCATTTTCAAGCCTTAGCATTGATCGGGAGCTTCTGGTTTGAAGAAAACAGATCTGGAAAAACTTCCAGGTTCATCGGGCGAACTTGCTGATCTTCAGGCGAAGTTGTTGAATTCAGGCGAAGTTGCCGTCACTGGAATTAGGGTTTTTGGCGAAGATATAAGGTTTGGCGAAGTTAACCACAACTTCGCTCAACTCATAAGTTCGCCTTAGCGAAGTTATCCGCAACTTCGCTTCACACTTAAGTTCGCAGATTTCATAAGTTCGCCTTAGCGAAGTTATCCACAACTTCGCTTACTACCCAAGTTCGCTCAACTCATAAGTTCGCCAGAGCTAAGCGAAGTTAACTTTAACTTCGCCAATTCAAGCGAATTAAAGACCTCAGCGAAGTTCTCTGTTCAGCGAAGTTGACCTTCAAGCGAAGTTATCCTTAACTTCGCTTACTGAGCTGTTTTAATATTTTCTTGTTTTTTCAGGTTTTTCAGGTTTTACAAGGATGTCGTCTATCAACATCTCCGATTTGGTCAAGATGGAAGTTGAGGCAGGGTCAGCCACTAAGGCCCCGAGGTTGATGAAGGGAACAGACTTCGTGGCATGGAAGGACAGATTCATCCAATACATCAAATATCAGGATGCCAAAATGTGGGTGTGCATCCAGGATGGATATATCCCTCCAACTGCGCAATACGAAGGACGTGACGTGGTGAAGAAGTACAGCAAAATGGAAGACGAAGAAAAGAAAATGTATGAGGCCGAGAGCAAGGCCCATGCAGCGATAACAATGGCACTTCCTCAAGAGGTTCTCCATACGTTCCGAAAGTACACTTCTGCAAGAGAGCTTTGGGATGCTCTTGAAAATAGATTCGAGGGGAATGTGGGTATCCGTGCATCGAAGGTAAAACTTTTGAAGACCCAGTTCTCCGTCTTCAAATTTTTGAAGAACGAATCGCTGGATGATATTATCACCAGATACTATCATCTAATGACAGAGCTCAGCAATTATTCAATCGCTTACCGAGAAGAAGAGATCGTTGAAAAGCTTCTCGATGCTCTCCCACCGAAGTGGGAAATGTACACCGTCCTTATGAGGGAAGACAGAGACTTTCCAAATTGTGATCTTGAAACGGCAGTAAACAAGCTCAGAACTTATGAGCTTAATATGGTTCGAAAGGAAACACCAACAGATCAGATACAAGACCCTGGTATGTATGGTGCTAAGGTTAACTCAGGCTCAAGTTCAAGGCCTGAATCTGCTGCCTTTTACTCGAAAGGGGAGTCAGGCTCTGACTCGTCTCATGAAGGAAAAGTTTCTGTAAACACAAATGGTGATGTATGTTTCGTTGCTGGAGGATCTAGTACTTCAAAGCCTCAAGCATCCACAAGTAGTTTTTCTGCAAATGCATCTAGCAATAGTTTTTCCAAGATGCCTATGAGTGTAAAATCTGCTGAAGAGCAGTTTGCAGTCTATGCATCATTCATTGCTTCCTATGAAAACTACATCCAGGGGAAGATTGTGGACCCTGCTGTTCTGGATGAGGACTACGACCAGATCGATGCTGATGATCTGGAAGAGATGGATTTGCAATGGCAAATGGCGATGATTGTGAGACGTGTTAAAAGGTTTATGAACAAAACTGGAAGAAAGTTTGTTGGAGGTAGACCCGGGTTCGACAAATCCAAGGTAAGGTGCTATAATTGTCAACAGTATGGGCACTTTGCTAAGGAATGCAGAAATGAGAGGGTTGAACGAGGACAAGGTCGGCCTACACAACACTCTGGAGTTAACAGAGAAATAAATGCCATGTTGACCAGAGAGGCAGGAGAGTACAACTGGAACCAGCATTTAAATGGTTCTGGTGAACAGGCTAACATGGCTGAGACTGAAGCTGAAGAATGTGAGAAGGTTGAAGAAACAGAGAAAGCGAATGAAGGAGAAACCGCTTTCATGGCAAATGACAAAGATAATCGCTCCGAGGTAAGTCCTAAAACTATTTGTACTAGTTGTGAGAATTTGTCTGAGCAACTTAAAACAATAACTGATCAGTATGTCCATTTAGATGCTGACTTTAAAACTGTTAAAGAAGATCACCATTTTACGAAAGCAAGAGAAACGAGTTATAAAATTAAAATAAAAGCATGTGAAAAAGACGTTCAAAGCTTAAAAATTAAACTTGCTGAGAAAATTGAAATAATTGATCTTAGTTATGAAGTTTTGGAGGAAAAAACTAAAGTGATTGCTGATCGGGATAAACAGATTGCTGACCACCAGGTAAAGGTGGTGGAACTGAACCGCAAACTTGAGCAGTTCAGGAATTCCTCAGCCATCCTTGATCACCTCGTGAGTGATCCAGGTACCTCTGCAAAGAGGGGAGGAATCGGATATAATGAAGTTCCACCACCCTTTAACCACAACTATACTTATAATCCGAGTGTTCAGAAATCTGTCGATTTCGAAGTTCCTCAGACAACTCCAATCAAGATTACAAAACCAAGTGTTAGCTGTGGAGAAACAAGCTCGAAAGTTTCTAATGTGAATAATTCTGTTTTGAGTCCAGTCTCATCGGATTCGGATAAGTTGTCCGAATCTGATCAGACAAAAGAGAAGGTAGGGTTACCCACCGATGGAGATAAAAATAAAGTTTCTAAAAAGAGTTCTCCACTCAATCCGTACGTCCCACCTTATGTGAGACGAACGGCTGGTAACACTACTTCTACATCCAAACCAACATTTGACAAGAAATTGGAGAGTCGGTGTTGCTTTAGATGTAACAAATTAGGGCATTTAGTTGCTGATTGCCCTCTGAAGCCGAGATTCAGAGGTGTGAGGCCTAACAAAACTGAGAATAAGCGTAATTTTGTAAATGCTAAAAATGGAAACTTTTCAAATGTCAAAAATGTACCCAATTCAAGTTTTCATAAATACAAACCTCAGTTTTTCAACCAAACCACAAGATATAACTCTTTCAATTCTCAAAGGTTTGGAAGGCATTACACACAATCTGCAGGGAGATTCCCTAACAGGACTTACAGAAATTATCCTGATGCTAACTTAAGAAAGCCAGGGTACGGGACGTATCGATCCAAGACCAATTGGTCTTGGGTCCCAAGATTCTAACTCTTTGTTTTATGGTGCAGGAACAGTTGAACAGGGCTGCAAACAATCTTTGGATTGTAGATAGCGGCTGTTCCAGGCACATGACAGGCAACAAACATTTGTTGCAAGACTTAAAACCTGTTCAGGGAGCTAGAGTTAGTTTTGCTGGTGAAAGCGGAGGAAGAATAACTGGGAGAGGAACTGTGTCGAATGGGAGAATGACACTTGAAAATGTAAACTTTGTGGAAGAATTAAAGCACAATCTGCTGAGTGTGTCGCAGATCTGTGATAAAGAATACACTGTCCATTTCACTAAGAATGAAGCGATTGTATTGAAGCCTGGTTTTCATATACCAGAAGAATGGATAGTAATGAAAGCTCCACGTGAAACGAATACATACGTGATGGATATGAGGTCTACTGAAATGGCCACCAGAGAATCCTGTTTAATGACAAAGGCAAGCGAATCAGAATCAGAATTATGGCACAGGAGAATGGGACATATTCATCTTCGTAAGATGAACTTCATTGTCAAAAATGGGCTTGTGATGGGCGTTCCCTTAAAGAGTTTTAACTTTGAAGATAAATGCATAGCATGCAAGAAGGGAAAACAACACAAGAAAAGCCATCTCACCAAGACGATCAACTCAATTGCTGGTACTCTAGAACTACTTCATATGGATCTCTTCGGTCCGGTGAATGTACAAAGTCTAGGCGGTACTTCTTACTGCTTGGTGATAACTGATGATTACTCGCGATACTCGTGGGTATATTTTCTGAAAACGAAAGACGAGACGACTCAGATGGTAAAGAATCTCATTACAAAAGTCGAGAATGTCATGAGTAAATCAGTTAAATTCATCAGAAGCGACAATGGGACAGAGTTCAAGAACTTTGAGATGGAAATCTTTTGTCTACAGAAGGGTATTGAGCATCAATACAGTGCTCCGTATACGCCACAACAGAACGGAGTAGCTGAAAGGAAGAACCGAACGTTGATTGAAGGAGCCAGAACTATGCTGGCAGACTCAAAGCTTCCTGTGATGTTCTGGGCTGAAGCAGTGGCTACAGCCTGCTATGTTCTGAATCGGGTGTTAACAGTTAAGAGACTTGGAAAAACTTGTTACGAGCTTATGCACGGTAGGAAGCCCAACTTGTGCGGTCTTGAACCATTTGGTTCTCCTTGTTCGATTTTGAAGACTAACTCGAAATTTGGTGAAGTAGCCGATGAGGGAATCCTAGTCGGTTATGTTGTTGGGACTCCCAACAGACGGGTCTTCAATACGACAACTTGCAAGGTGGAGGTGGTTTGTAACACCGACATTACTAGTTACCAACCGCCAAAACCAAGCAATGGACCTGCTGAGCTGTTTGACTATGTTAAACTTTTTAAGTCGTTTAACGTACCTAATTTGGAAATTTCTGAAGAAGACGAAAGAGCTGTGACGAAGATGATACTTGATGAGGAAGAGAATATATTGCAACATCAGATTTTTGAGAAATCTCAACCTTCCACATCAAACACAATCGATACCCCTGCGGCCTCAACTGAAGATGAATTTATTAATCCTTTTCACTCTCAGCCTGAAACTACCATAGATGAGATCTCTTCAAACTTGGAAGACAATTTACATGTCGGTGCTGTTCCAACCACGAGAATTCACAAATATCACCCATTGGAGAACGTTATAGGTGATGTGTCCTCGAGTGTACAAACCAGAAGTAGCCTGAATGAGCACACCTGTGTTTATTCAAGTATAAAAGAAACAGGTATAATGAATGAATGTTTGTACTCCTGCTTTATAAGCCAAATTGAACCAAAGAATTATCAAATGGCTTTAAAGGACAGCTCGTGGGTCGAAGCCATGCAAGAAGAGTTGGCTCAGTTCGAGAAAATGGAAGTTTGGACCTTGGTTGAAAAACCAAGAAATGTGCATGCTATAGGCACGAAATGGGTGTTCAAGTGCAAGAGGGATGAAAAGGGGATTATCGTGAGAAATAAGGCGAGGCTGGTTGTTAAAGGTTTTAATCAGCAAGAGGGTATTGATTACAATGAGGTGTTCGCTCCTGTTGCCCGGTTAGAAGCGATTCGATTGTTTTTGGCGTTTGCTGCTTTCAAAAAGATGAAGGTGTTTCAGTTGGATGTAAAGAGTGCGTTTCTTAACGGGAAAGTTGACGAGGTTGTGTATGTTGAGCAACCACCGGGTTTTCCTGACCCAGACTTTCCTGATCATGTATACAGGTTGAGCAAGGCGTTATATGGTTTACATCAGGCACCTCGTGCCTGGTATTCAACGTTATCGGACTACTTGCTGGAAAATGGTTTTGAAAGGGGTTTGATCGACAGTACGCTGTTTGTGAAGAGAGAAGGATGTGACTTCTTACTGGTTCAAGTCTACGTGGATGACATCATTTTTGCTGCATCAAGAGTATCCATGTGTCAAGATTTTGAGGCTGTCATGAAGAAACGATTCGAGATGAGTGCTATGGGTGAACTAACTTTCTTTCTAGGATTGCAGGTTGATCAGAAGAAAGATGGGATGTTCATTCATCAAACAAAGTATGTTCATGATGTGCTGAAAAGATTCAAGATGGAGGACAGTTCTCCATATGACACTCCAATCTGCGTCAATCACAAATTGGGAGCTGAATCAGATGGTGACGCAGATGTGGACCCTACTCTGTATCGGGCGATAATAGGTTCTTTAATGTATTTAACTGCTTCTAGGCCTGATATAATGTTTTCTGTTTGTCTTTGTGCTCGCTTTCAGGCAAACCCAAAGGAATCTCACATGAAAGGTGTGAAGAGGATTTTGCGGTATCTCAAGGGCAAGCCGAAACTAGGATTGTGGTACCCAAAGGGAGGAGACGTTGAACTGGTGGCATATACTGATTCTGATTATGGAGGTTGTAATCAGAGTCGGAAGTCAACAACAGGAGGCTGTCAGTTTCTTGGAGGAAGATTAGTTTCCTGGCAGTGCAAGAAACAGACATCAGTTGCAATTTCAACTTGCGAAGCTGAATACATGGCAGCATCCAACTGCTGCTCTCAGGTTTTATGGATTCAGCAACAATTGCGCGACTATGGTCTGAATTTCTTACTCACTCCTATTTTAATTGATAACACTGCCGCCATCTCAGTAATTAACAATCCCGTGAAGCACAGTAAAACTAAGCATATTGACATTCGTCATCACTTCATACGGGATTGTGCTGAGAAGAAACTGATCAAGATCGAAAAGGTTGATACACTTGAAAATTTTGCTGACTTGTTTACAAAAGCGTTTGATAAATCCAGATTTCAAAACCTAATTGAGCTAAATGGGATGATCAATCCCGAGTAACCATGTCTTTGTTTTTGATTAAAAAAAAAAAAAAAAAAAAAAAAAAAAAAAAAAATGAGTCTTTATTGCTTAAAATTAGTCGGTTACCTCAGTTTGATGGACATCTCCTCGGATATGTTTTGGTCCTTGTTTTCGACTTAGGAAATGAGGATAGCCATTAACCGGAAGACTGAAAGTAACTGGGGCAGTGTTGACATGTTTTTCGTTCAGTTGCTGAAAATTAGTCGGTCATTCTTAGTAAGAAGGACACATACTTGTATGTGGTCGGTCCAGCTGATCCAATGGATCTTCAGGATAGCCGTTTAACTGATGACTTTGACATGATTGGGGCAATTGAATTCAAAATTTTTTTGGGAAATGAAATTACTTTTCAAGTCTATTACTTCGTAAGAAGTTCTTTGCTGTGTTTAAAAGAAAATTGATCCAACCTTGGAAAATGATATATATACTGACTATGTGTGCCTAACTAGTGAAGTTATTAAGCTTAAAAGGCTTTAGAACAGTCATTGTATGTCATGGTAATTTTAATGGTGCGTAAAAGTAGATGTGATACTAACTTAAATTTACTCGAATTTACGTGGAAACTCCTTAAGAGTTTTGTATGTCTTCATACATATCTTTTCGAAGGATAGGCAGAAAAGCGACTACCCAGTCATACACGAGCCCGTGAGTGTTCTGATTCCCGTGAAGAAAGCATTTCAAGACACTGCAGTGATCCAGATTCGGGACTTGCAGTAGTTTAGTACTCCGATGAAAATTCTTATGTTTGATTAAAAAAAAAAAAAAAAAAAAAAAAAAAAAAAAAAAAAATATACATGTATAATTTTTGTACTTATGAGAAATAGTGACAATAAACACGAGAACCAAAACGTCTCAAGATTTCTCAAGTTTGGAGTAAGAAGAAAACGGGAAGCAGACAACGAGTATCTACAAGTTAATCAGACACTATGGGTCGAAGTCAATTCGGGGTGACTTGGGTATAGCCAAATACGCTTTGAGAATAGATAGAAGGCATCATTACCTCTGAGTTGTTGCCAACTAAAATTTTTGAGCTTAACTGAACCTTAATCCGTATCACAGAAACAATGAAAACCATTTAAGTTATTACATGCTTACAACCTGTTTCTCTATGTCACAATACAGCCAAACACGGATCCAAGTGACAGTCACATAGTTAGTATGATTCCTATTCGGATCTCTTCTAAAACGTAGTGGTCCCTGTCTAGACTGAAATTTGATCCCTTATTTCGTTAAAATTTTATAAGTATTTTCTGTTTTTGTAGTTATATTTTTATTGCTGGTTACTGGGTCTTGATCATTTTTGTTTAACTCTTTTTGGTAACTTATAAGGATATATTCAAGATTTTTCAAACTGAAAGGGCTGTTTTTGTAAATAACGGGCGAAGTTGTTGAATCGGCGAAGTTGTACTTAACTTCGCTTAGGCGAAGTTAAGAATAACTTCGCCTGAACCAACTCAGCCCTATAAAAGGGGTTTTCAACAGTAAAATTTTTTTATTATTAACTTTTTCCGGCGAACTTAACCATAATTCCGGTTAACCTTTCTTATATACACTTTCGATTTCGATCTTTTGTTCCTTGTTTCTACTATACTGAGTGGTATGTGTTGTCGATTTCATCCTTTCATTCTCGTTATAATTTTAACCGGTTCGAGACCTCGGGTCGTCGAACACTCGAAGAACCCGCGAAACCAAGGTTTTCGACCTCACGTTACGTGTTCATGGACGACCTTTTCGTCCATACACCATTGAGATATGTTGTTCTTCATGTTTATATCGTCAAATCGGTCCGAAAACATCGGATTTCGACCTCTGAATCCGAACAGTCGCCGATTCTGTTTCAGGCGAAGTTATGGTTTTGGCGAAGTTAATCTCAACTTCGCCAGACGCTTAAGTTCGCCTAGGGCGAAGTTATCCACAACTTCGCCTGGGCGAAGTTAACCACAACTTCGCCGTGGCGAAGTTATCATCAACTTCGCCGTGGCGAAGTTATCATCAACTTCGCCCTGGCGAACTTAACTGTAACTTCGCCGTGGCGAAGTTATCCTTATCTTCGCCTATATCCTTTTCTTTTAACTGTTTTTTTTAGACGAATTTACTGATGATGCGAAGTTGTCCCCAACTTCGCCTCAACTTTAATTTCGCCTGTGTATCTTACATCACAACTTCGCACTTGCTACACTGCGAACTTGTGAGTTACGTAAAACGTCTCTAACTTGATTTGTTTTGTGCAGATATGGCTGCAGTTGGAGGAACTGGTGGTGATGATGGTGATGAGCAACGACAATTCTTTCCAGCTCATAACCAATACATTACTTTGGATCCAGACGCACGAGGCGTTGAAGACTATAGGGAGATTATCACATTTCTTCAACGATCACGAGTTTTTCACGCGATCACTAATACACTACCCATATCTCTGCCCAACATTCAAGACTTCTGGCAGACGGTGTATTATGATTGCAGACCTGAGCCTCCAGTGATGCGAGCAACCGTCAATGGTCAAAACATACAGTTTTCTTCGGAAGACATTCGGTTGGCTCTGCAGTTCGGCAATGAGACACGAGACGACCCAACGGAGTTCGTAGCTCCTTTCCGTGACGGAGCATACTTGAGAATGGGTTATTCGGGTCCGCTGGGGGACTCGCAGAGGAGGAAAGGCTTTCTGCTGGACCAATGGCGTTTTCTGATGCACGTGTTAATTGTGTGCATGTCCGGCAGGAAAGCAGGAACAGACGGGATGGGTGCGACGATGCAATCTGCCATGACGGCCCTGACTTACAATCGTCGTTACTCTTTTAGTCAGATGATTTTCTATGAGATTGATCGTCAGAGACGGGCGACGGCGCGAGAACGATTTATCATGTATCCGCGATTTCTTCAAATGATTATTAATCATGTCGCTCCGTCTCTACCGCAACGGCGCCCTATTCGATATGTTGAGTGTGTAACAAAGCGTATTTTTGCTCAATGTAGGACGTCGAGCACTCGTAGCAACCCTGAACGCCGTCCAAGGCATACTCCACTTTTCGGGTATCTCATCAACCCGGAGTATGTTCCTGCAGGAGGGGACGAGTTCAGGGATCCGCAACCACATCAGGCGGCAGCACCTCATGCTGTATCAGCTGCGCCTGTTGTATCTTCTGCTGCTGTGCCAGCTACTATTGCACAGACTATGTCCACGGCTGAAAACGTTGATCTGGATGCTGCTTTCAGTGGACACGGTTTGTTTGATATGGATATCTCGGGTCCTCAAGTTATGGATGCTTCTACAGCAGCTACTTCGGTAGCTGAATCCGAGTTAGATGAAACGTTTGCTGAGGCCAGACGGCTAATGGTGACTCGTGAAAGGATTTCGGGTAAGAGGCCGAGAGTTGAGGAAGAGGAAGGAGATGAGGAAGAAGCGGTACAACTTGTGATGAGACGTTCGCGACGAGAACAACTAGGTATGGCTACTGGAGCGGGGGAGACTTCAAGGCATGTACGTTTTGCTCCACCTGCCTTATCTGGTATGTCACTTCTTCCTACTACTGCACAGGTTACGACTGTCGAAGCGTCAGCTCCAGCAGTGGTGTCTCTACCACCACAACCGTTTGATCCACCGGTGGTAGTCGCACGCTTCGTTGATTCGACTATCACAACAACTGCAGGGTTACCAAGTGTACCACCTGCGGTCACTTCTGCTACTGATGTTCCACCAACTCCACTGCCTACTTCAGATGCTGAACGGATTACATCACTAGAGCGTATTGTTGGCGAACAGTCTAAGACTATTGAACGCCTAGTGGAATCCAATCAACTACAAGCTGCCCTCCTGGTTGAACACGGAAGAATAATTGATGCCTTCAAGGAATACTTGGCATCTCAGGGGGAGAAGACGTGTAGGGGCGATGAGTTGAGAACGAAAAGACGAGAAGATCATGACGATGATCCCAATGCACCTTCGGGTGCAGGTGGTGAGCTGCCAAGAACCTCTCAGGCTCTTGGGGCTTCCACAACTGAGGGGGAGTCTACAGATGTAGCTGGTGATGTTGTTGTTGGTATGGGTGATGATGCTGATGTTGAGGACGTTATCGATGCTTTAAAGGAGTTGGATGATGAGGAAGACGATGAGTTTATGGATGATGACGACGTGTTGCCCGTGGATGAGATAGAGAGGATTGGGGAAAAGATTAATGTGGAAAATGTGTTAGAAGAAGGTGAGATAATGGATGATGATGTTGAGCATGACATTCCCGAAGTGGAAAAGTCGGGTGTTGGTGATGAAACGGTGTTGGATGAGACGATGTGGGAAGAGCAGCCTAGATGGAAGGAAGAATATGCTCATTGGTTTGTCAAGACCAAGAAGCCTGCTGTTCCAACCATGTTCAGAAAGAGCTACAATATTAAAGGGTATGCAGAGGCGAAAAAGGGGATTATTTGTTGGATCTATGATGAACAGCTCAAGTTGTTTGTGGTGAAGCGTTATGATGGCGTTCAATATTTCAAGAGAATGTTGAGATCGTTCAACACATTGCCTGAATGCGAAGTAAAAGATTTGGCCAGGTTGGGCCTGATAAACCGAAACAACGACAATATGGCTAGAATGATTGAGAAGATAATGTGGAAAGAAGGAGTAAAAGAAAAGAAGTTTGAGTTGCTAAAGCCACAAAAGGGAAAATTAGTGAAGGATACAGAGAGAGGTATGAGAGCAGATGGTAAACCGTGGATGGTGATGAAGTACAAACCAGTCCGATGTATCAAGGAGGTACCCATGAAAGCTATGCCTCGAGATGTGCTGAAAGATTTGAAATGGTGGTTTGTGGACTGTGAGACTGCAGAGGCAGTAATGGAGGACGAGGATGAACAAGAACTGCTTCGGGTTTACGACCCGATGCATCTTGTTAACCTGTCACAAGCTGATCTGGAAGTACTCAACAACAAGAAGATCTTCTACATTCCTGCTTGGAAGGATCAAGCTAGGAGATATCAAAGTGTAGTGACAGTATGTGTGAGAGAAAGGGCGCACGCATAGAGATGCAAATTGCAAGACTCGAGTTTTGAAGAATCAAGATATGAAGCTACTGCCAAGGGGGAGTCTGTTGGTACATGTTTGTCAGTAGTTCATAGTCTTGTAATTGTAATCGAGTCTGTATTGTAATTGTGTATTTGATTATGTTTTTGTTTGTGTAACTAGCGAAGTTGTCAACAAGTTCGCTCAGGCGAACTTGTTGAACAAGCGAAGTTGTCAACAAGTTCGCTCAGGCGAACTTGTTGAATATGCGAAGTTACTGACAACTTCGCCTGTGGCGAAGTTGTCGTGTATATATTGAATGTTACAGCCGAATCGTTAAGGTTGTTCGTTTAGGGTTTCAGTCAAGTGTTCGAGTTTAAGCAGACGTGTTTGCTAGTTCCAGTGTCTGTAATAGTGACTACGAGTCACGTGTTTGGTTATTAATATAACGTGTTTGATTCATTGCTCGTGTTATTCTATATCTACACTCGTAACCTACCTACGCAGGGATTCCGCACCTGCGTTGTTAGAGAATATCCCGTGTACGATCCGTCCAGGAACCTACAGAAAAAGTCGAAGAGGCTCAGCGCGAAGTAGACCCTCCGCAAGCCAATAATGAAGAAAACGTTTGGAGATTATTCACTGATGGAGCTTCAAACAACGAAGGGTCCGGCGCAGGCCTCAAACTGGTGGATCCAGAAAATCATGAGTATACATACGCAATCAGGTTGGATTTAAGAGCACCAACAATGAAGCTGAGTATGAAGCCCTGCTGGCTGGTTTGCGCATCGCGCACAACTTCGGAGTTAAAAAGCTAGAGGCTCATGTAGATTCATACCTGGTAGCAGCACAAGTCAATGGCCTTTATGATGCCAAGGAGAACACCATGCCTCTGTATCTAGAGCAGGCGAAGAAACTCACCGAACAATTTGACTTTTTCAGAATCATACACATTCCGCGCAGTGAAAATAAGTCTGCCGACGCGCTAAGCAAAATGGCATCAACCAGCTTCGATCATTTTGGCAAAGATGTCAGGGTGGAAGTAATGAGCAACCCGTCAGTGGGAGCGAAGTCTGTTCTTGTAATTCATACAACACCTTCATCATGGATAACTCCAATAATGGAATTCTTGAAGGAGAGAAAGGTACCAGACGATCGCGCACAGGCGAGGAAGATAAGACACAAGTCGCAGAACTACGAACTGCTCGATGGTACGTTATATCGACGCTCTTATCTTGGACCACTCATGAAATGCCTAGACGCTGAGGAAGCAAGCTATGTGATCAGAGAGATACATGAAGGAATCTGTGGAATACATGTTGGCCCGCGCATGGTGGTCGCCAAGGCAATGAACGCAGGTTACTATTGGCCACGCATGTACTTGGACGCGTTAAAAGAGATCCAAAAATGCAAAGCGTGTCAGAGCTATGCGCCAAATACCATGCGACCAAAGAACAACTTGATTCCGGTGACCTCTGCATGGCCTTTCCACAAGTGGGCAATCGATACTGTGGGTCCCTTGCCGCAAGCGCCAGGGCGAGTAAAGTTTTTGGTAGTGGCAGTAGACTATTTCACAAAATGGGTTGAAGCCAAGCCACTAGCAAAAATCACAGCCGAGGCAATGAAGCAATTTATTTGGAGCCACATCGTATGTCGTTTTGGCCTGCCCATGGAAATCGTGAGCGACAATGGCAAACAATTCACTGACAGGAAGATATCCAGTTGGCTCAAGGAATTGCGCATCAACCAGGTCTTCACTTCAGTATACCACCCTCAAGGGAATGGCCAAGTGGAACGCGCGAACCAAAGCTTGCTGAATGGGCTGAAGAAAAGGTTGGAGGGAGAGTTCCATGCATGGGTCGAGGAGTTACCTAATGTCCTGTGGGCGCACAGGACATTAAGCAAAACCAGCAATAGCGAGTCCCCGTTCAGCCTAACCTATGTGCGGAGGCTATGATTCCAGCAGAAATTGGATGCCCATCCTATAGAGTGCTCATGATGAGTAAGACGGATAATGAGCAAGAAAGGAGGTTGGATCTCAATTTACTTGAAGGGCGCAGAGAGGCGGCTATCATCAGTGAAGCCAAATACAAGAAAAGACTAGAAAAATATTACAATCAGCGCGTGAAAGAATGCCACTTCAAGAAGAATGATTTTGTCCTTCGAAACAATGAAGCTAGTCGCGCAATACCCCCGGGAAAGATGTCTCCCAACTGGGAGGGACCTTATCAAGTCTCGGAAGAATTAGGAAAAGGCGCATACGCTTTAAAAGATTTAAATGGAAAGAAGATCCCGCGCACATGGAACGCAGCACAACTTAGAAAATGTTTCATGTAAAAGTTGTCAAGTTTGTAATCAAGGCTTTTTAAGCCATTATGAATAATGATACGCGCTATTTTTTCTTAATATGCGTTTTATTACCTTTTGCATACATGTTTCACACTTCCCTTTATTAATTTTGAGCAATATGACAACATTGTATTGACATCAAACTAAAAATAAAACGAAGTAAAACATACATGCGCGAGCTTCAAGCTCAAACGCGTTAACGAGTTTTAACTCTAAAACGTCAGGGCCTTAGCCCAATAATATGAGCCTTAGCTCAGGGCCTTAGCCCAATAATATGAGCCTTAGCTCAAATTACTCATAGCATCCATCCTACGTATTGCGCAGCTGGACCATAAAAATACCTAAGCACAACTAAGGCAAAGCCCATGCCAAAGCATAGTTGTTAAGGTCTCAGGTCGGGGCCGCGCATGGGATTATAATGGATATAGGCAGAGTAACACATACTGACACGTAAAGGCTAAAAAATTCATTCATAATTCCCTATAATAAATGCACGATAATGTCACGCAAAAGAGGAACAATGAAATGCTAAGGCACGTGTCAGCATATTCAGAATATTGCAAAATAACTTGAAATATGACAACTGTTAAGGATTAAATAAAATAATTTCCTTACAACCTTGTTCAAGTTTCAATGTGTAAGCATACCTTATATTCAACGAGCACAAACATGCAGTATAAAGAGATGAATTGGGAATGCGCAAGATGCGAATAAGGGAAAAACAAAATTTCATTCCAAAAACATAGAAGTTTACAAATTTACAAATGATGAGGTAAAAACTACAAATACAAAAAAAAAAAAAAAAAAAAAAAAAAAAAAAAAAAAAAAAACCAAGAAGGGCTTTTCAAGTCTCTATATCAATATCAGCCTCTTCATCGTCCTCATCATTACTTCCTCCCTCAGCATCTGGCGCAGCCCGCTCCTCGTCATCTCCAAACTTACCATAATCAAGCTGTTCGTCTTGAATATAGTCGTCTTCTATTATGATAGCGTCAGGAGTAGGTCCTTTGGCCACGCCAGAGCCGCTGGCAGAGGTAGCGTTGCCCGCGCTATCACCATTGCCACCAGTCCCTTCACATTCATCAAGTAATTTCTTTAAAGCGCCAAGATCGGGCTGGTCAGCAAGCGCGGCTATCTGCAAGTCACAAGGAACAGTATGAGTACAAAAGATTATGAAAATAAGTCAAGTAAACTCATTAAGGTTAAAATACCTGCTCAAGGATGGGAATTGGAGTATTCAGGTACTTCTCCCCCACCTCAGCCATGTCAGCGCAGACAACGTCGAGCTGATAAGGGTAGTCGGATGGATTCTTCTTTAGCATGCCATATTCATAACCATCCTTAAACCCTTCAGCTCGACCCACTAAGCGCGACGCCGCATTACAATTCATCACAAGGGTCTGAAACTCGTCTGAGTATTTCATCGCATAAGCGCAACGAGTCACACCCTGTGAAATCAGCCATTGACAGTCCTGCGCGAGGGAAGAAACAGACGTCTCAAGAGCAGGGATCTGAGAGTTTAACAACTCAACAGTTTCCTTGGCTTGTTTTAGCTCTTCTTTGTCAGACGCCGCTGCCGTCAAGGCTTCATTCTTTTCCGCTCACGCAGCATCGAGCTCTATCTTCAGGCGCGCAACCTCACTCTCCAAAAAAGATTTGTCAGTATTAACCTGCGCAATAGTTTGGTCACGCGCCTCTGCTTCCAACTCCAGGTCACGCGCTCGACGCGCGTACTTGGCCGCGTCTGCCTCTGCCGCTTGCAGCTTCTCCCGCGCAGCTTGCAGCTCAAGCCCGCGCTTCACAAAAGCAGCGTTGGCACTTGCCCGGTTCTCGCTAAGTTCTGCTTGGAGTTTCTCAGCCCTCTCTCGGGCATCAGAAAGATTCCAAGCAGAAATCTTAGCCTCTTGCTTGGCCTCCGCAAGGGCATCATGTACCTTTATATAATCACTGCGAAGCTCTTGGGAGGCAGCAAAAAACGCAGACCCAGCAAAAAGGTGGTCATTAAGCAAGTCCACGCGAGCGCGGTCCTCTTGAAACCTCCTTTCAGCTGGAGGAACAGAGTGAGCCCAAAAGTCTTCACATACGCCCATGGATTGGAATGAGCTCTCTTCAGTGATATTCCAGCTCGGGCGGTATATGTGATCGGCTCCCTACAAACACAAAGCAACGCAAAGAAAGGTTTTAGTTATCTAAACACTAATTTGGAAGTCTGCACAGCGGATAAAAATAAACTTGTACCTACGG
Organism: Bidens hawaiensis; assembly: GCF_021521415.1. Taxonomy (NCBI): domain Eukaryota; kingdom Viridiplantae; phylum Streptophyta; class Magnoliopsida; order Asterales; family Asteraceae; genus Bidens; species Bidens hawaiensis. Next base: position 21,922 of record NW_027504939.1, read on the forward strand.
AGAACCGGCAGAAAGGTTAGCGCCAGCTGGTGAGCTCCTGCCCGCCCCATGAGAAAAAGGCTGCGCCACGAAATCTCGTGGCGCTATAGGACTTACGCGGCCACCATCAGAATCTTCAAAATTAACCTCCTCATCATCTTCTATAACAGGTCTCTTCTCCTGCGACTTGGAAGAATCAAAAATAGTCTCACGAGGAGGGCTGCGCGCAGGAGGAGGTGAGGGAGATCTTGACGCTGTTAGAGTAGCGCGAAAAATAGTCTCCTGCTCCTTAGTGATCCCAATGAGGGGAGATTCAGTACTTGTGGGAGCAGGAGCAGAACTAACGGCGCCAGCGCTAGTAGTACCACCAGCAGCTTGTGTGCCAGCTATAATTCCTATGAAAAAACCAACAAGGAGAAATGATTCATGACTTGAACTACAGGAAAAAATCAGACAATCAAAGCGCAATAGATACCTTGGCGCACCGCAGTCCGCGAATTAAACATCGCCATGAAGTACATTTTCCCCCTTTTTGAAGGCAAAGCAGAGGACTTCAAAACAACCTTCGGCATAGCCTTGGCACCTTGCTGCGCCTGAGGTTTAGCCACCAACGTTGCCGGCTCTACAAACATTTGAGTGAACAAAGCTTTATTAATAACTCTATCAGAATCACGCTCATAAAACCACAAAAAATAAACAAAGTATACCTGTTGGAGAAGACGAAACAGCAGGCATAGCACCGCTCCCCTTGTCCGCCGCGCGCAGAGATGAGGTGGCGGCACCATACCTCGTGTGGACGGGAGTGTTGGGTTTTATACAAGTTTATCAAAGTCAAGTTAACCATATTTAACTAGAAATCGCAACGGAAGCTTAGATTTTAAATCTAGTTATGAACATACCATTATGTTAAAATCAAAACCCAATGAACAAGGATCAAAATTACAAGAACAATATGCTCACAAAATGTAAATGTACCTTCTTCTACCTTTAGAAGAATAAGTAAGATATTGAAGATGATGGTGGATGAATGGCAAGCCTCCAAAGAAGAAGACCTCAAGATAGTGATACCCCAAGCTATTTGTGACAACACCAACTTGATTGCTAGGATTTATGAACACTTAAACAAGCTCACAAGCTCTCCCAAAACTCCTTGGTTTGGCCGTGAACTTGAGAGAGAGTTAGAGGAGTTTCTTGATTCAAAATTTGAATAATAATGTACCCACTCAAGACCCCAAAATGCATGTAATCTTATTGGGGATGTATAAAGTTCCCATCACATGGAGACAAGGCATAAAAGGACAAAAACTTCCACCCACATGGGGTGGCCGTTTTTTTGATATTATTATTATTATTTTTTTTTGCTTTTGTTTTAACCATTAAAACATCTCCAATTTATTTTATAAAACTCATTTCATAAAATGCACATACATTTATATAATTATTTAACCAATTAAATAATTAATTTATATAAACAAATTATCCACATAATTTATTTAAATCCTCAAGTTTGTTTGTTTAGAAAACCAATTTTCTAAACAAGTAGTGTTCGGTATTCGTTTAAATGATCAAATCACTAAAAGAATACATTTGGTGTCGTCTAGCTTGTTATTGGGTATGACCCGACTTGGATCAAACACAGTTAGCCACATTAGTATAAGTATGTGTCTCGGGCATACGTAATTCCAACAATCTCCCACTTGCACGAGATACATAGAAAATTAATGCAAGTGGTGAATACCGCCTAACAACAGTTCACCACCCCTAATGTGTTTGACGAAGTGCCATTCAATAACATCATCCCTTCAAGTCCCTTACTTGATATGATTTAGGTGAATCTATCATTATATCCCTTTGTTACTAGATGTCATGTTGGATCTAAGAGACATAGGTGATCATTCTCTTTACAATTCAACTTTATCAGGCCTTAGACATCTAAACTCTCAACACATAAGAGGAACAAATTCCGTCTTGACTGTATACGCCTCTCACTATCACTTTATACCCCACCCGAGCTCATCCTTATGTACCATCTTTTACGAATAGCGAAGGGGAGAGTCAAAGTGTAATACTCGGTGAAAATCAAGACCCAATATACATCTCAGGTCTTAGGATAATATGAAATTCTCCTTTACTCAAGGTTACTAATGATCAAGTCAATCGACTCCATGTAGTAATATTGAGAGCGGGTCAGTCCAATATTTGTATCCCACAAATATCTATGAACTTTGGCAGCAATCCTATGCTCCATATTCATTCCTTATGAATATCTACCAATCCTAGTTCATAATAGTCTTGCTTCATATTTGTTCCCACAAATGTGATCGACTACGGACTTTTAGAATAAGATAACTTATTCATGGATTAAACATGCAAAATTTAGAATTTAACTCAAGATTCCATAATCATATAAAAGAGTTAAATTACAAAAGTCTTTTAAACTTTAATACAAAATAGATCAAATCCAATTACTAGAATATCGAAGTCCTAAGCCACTCGTATGACGCTCATGTTTCGGTCTTTCTAGGAGCTTCGTGAATGGATCCGCAAGATTTTGATCAGTTCCAACTTTGCGAATACATATCTTTCCCTTTTCAACTTCATCCCTTATGTAGTTGAATCTCCGCTCTATGTGTCTAGTCTTTTGGTGCGAACGAGGTTCCTTGATTTGTGCAATCGCACCCTCGTTGTCACAAAAGATTTCTAGGGGGTCTTGAATGGAAGAGACCACCCCTAGATCAGTAATGAATTTCTTCAACCATGCAGCTTCCTGAGCTGCCAATGAAGCGGCGATGTATTCTGATTCTGTAGTGGACAATGCTACCACTTCCTGTTTTGAGCTCTTCCAAGAGACAGCTCCTCCATTAAGTGTGAACACATACCCAGACTGTGATCGAGAATCATCTCGATCAGTTTGGAAGCTCGCATCCGTGTAACCTTTTATAGCGAGTTCCTCCTCACCAGATCCATATATCAGAAACATATCCTTAGTTCTCCTAAGGTATTTCAATATGCTCTTAACAGCCATCCAATGACTGTTTCCTGGATTCTGTTGGTATCTGCTTGTCATGCTCAAAGCGCATGACACATCCGGTCTAGTACATATCATCGCATACATGATGGATCCTATAGCAGAAGCATATGGGATTTGTTTCATCATCTCTTGCTCACCCTTTGAGCTTGGACATTGATCTGAACTCAATATGGTCCCTCTTTGAATAGGTACAAAACCTTTCTTGGAGTTTTCCATCTTGAACCTTTTCAAGATCTTATCAATGTATGTACTTTGGTTCAAACCTATCAAGCGCCTTGACCTATCCCTATAGATCTTTAATCCCAAAATATAGGCAGCTTCACCAAGATCCTTGATGGAAAATCTACTTCCAAGCCAAGCCTTAACGCTTTCCATGGTTGGAATGTCATTTCCAAATAGTAGAATGTCATCGACATACAATACTAAGAAGGTAATTATACTCCCACTAGCCTTTTTATACACACAAGCCTCATCAGCGTTCTTGATGAATCCAAAATTTTTGATTTCTTCATCAAAACGATGATTCCAAGTTCTAGATGCTTGTTTCAATCCATAGATTGATTTCTTTAACTTGCATACTTTATTAGGATGTTTTGGATCGACAAAACCTTCAGGCTGAACCATATAGACATCTTCCTCAAGATATCCATTTAGGAAAGCGGTCTTGACATCCATTTGCCAAATTTCATAATCATAATGAGCAGCTATGGCAAATAATATCCTAATAGACTTTAGCATTGCCACAGGCGAAAAAGTTTCATCATAATCAACCCCTTGAGTTTGAGTGAAACCTTTAGCTACAAGTCTTGCTTTATAAGTATCCAAGTTTCCATGCATATCAGTTTTTCTTTTGAAAAGCCACTTACTTCCAACAGTTTTGGT